>NW_006921624.1:1581647-1584922 GCF_000298275.1 Orycteropus afer afer | reverse complement strand
TTTGGCATTTCAACATTTTTATGTTAATTATGTTTATCGTATGTAACCCCTATCACAAACCATTTCCAAATTTTTCTCTCACCTTTAATAGAAGCTTATTGCCACCTAACCAGTGATTTCCCCCTTTCCACCTTCATCCTGCGGTTGATAATCAGTAATAAATTTTGGTCTCTATCAGGACTTTATTTCTCTGTATAGCTGAATAATAGTCTAATGTACTACATTTTGTTTATCCATTCATCTGTTAATAAACTTTTAGTTTGTTTCTACCTTTTGGTTACCGTAAATAGTACTGCAGTGAATATCTGATAAATGATTTCTGAAAATTTTCTCCCAGTTTGTAGGTTATCTCTTCACTTTGTTGATAAAGTCCAATAACTTTTAGTTTCCCAAGAATTTTAAGTAAAAACACAAACATGTGTCCCTTTAAGACATGATTTAAACCTTTTATTACTACATATACACTGACAGACATTGGTTGGAATGGTTTTCTATATGCTGATAATTTAAAAATATTTTAGTTAATAAACAAATATGTAACTTACCATTTTATACATTGTTGTATAGCTTGAAAGCTATAATTAAAATAATTTTAATTATTTTAAAATTAAAACCCAGAATATATACCTATAAAAAACCAAACTCATTGCCATCAAGTTGATTCTGATTTAGAGCAACTGGACAAGACAGAGTAGAACTGCCCTATATGGTTTTCACCTTTTTGGTTAGCATCCAAGCACTTAACCACTGTACCACCAGGGTTCCTTGAATACATAGTTATAGTCTTTGCATATGTATATGAATGCAGACAGCTTACAGAATTCTCAGTACAGTTCAGAAGTTCACTGATGGAGAAGTTTTGTGACCAGTGTCATTCAAACACAGATTCTCATTTAATTTTTGTTAATTGTTACAAGAGCAAGAAATATCCATAGAATTATAAAGTTGTATTTCAGTACATCTAGCCATTTTAAATCTCCTTGATATTTTTGCTACTCAGTAGGCACGCTTATATTTCTGACTTAGGACTTGTTCTTTTTAAAAGCAGTTAAACTTTTTTTAAATAAACAATATTTATAAAATATTATGGTACATTCGTGGCATTTGGAAATTGTAATTTCATTGATTTGCTTATGTAAAAATATTGCTGGAGGAATGTATACTTTATAAAACTTAAGCAAATAATATAAGAACAAAAAAAATACAGTTAGTAATAAGCTGTGCTAATAGGGCATTCATTACGCAGTTTTACTTACTATAAAACTATAATTGAAATAAGTATTTGGAAGTCATCACAGCTATCAGAAACATTTGTTTGGAGTATGATTTTGTATATATAATTTTGTGTCTTCTAAATCAGCTGACTCATAAATTACTTCCAACCACCACCACCACACCTTCTTGCTCAAAAATGACACTTCGGGTATTTGCTTTTGTCAGGTTCTTGAGCCTGCTTCTTGAGCAGCCTCTCCATGATGGATTGCTGAAGGAGAATCAACAATAGTAAAGCAGGAAAAGTTTGACAGTGCAGTTAGTATTAATGCCTTATCTATACATGATTTGGGACAGTTTTGCCAAACATTGAATAATTTTCCTGTGGGAAACTTGAGCCCTAAAAGGAAATGAACGTAGCTAAAGGGCTGCATATCACATGGGACACAGATTTATTTTTAGAATGGCACTATAATGCCATATTTGGATTGAAGCAATGTGATAGCATTATTTCATTAAACTTTTTTTTTTTTTTTTTCCAGAAGAGACTACTGTTTTTCTTTCATTGTATGCTATAGATTCAGCATAATAAATAAATAGCCACTGAGTTAATGGAACGTATTTTAAAGTATGTTAGAGTTAGAAGCACTTATTGGACAAACATTTCTGGAGCCAGCTTATGAGTCTTGTTTCTGTAATAAAGACTCTGTGGCAGATCATTGATTATAGTACATAGTTTTTTTTTTAGGGTAAATTGTTTGCTAAATGAGTGTAAAGAAGTACTAGAGGCAATTGGAGTTACTACAGTTATTTGATTGCCTTGAAATGGTAGAACTCCTTATTAAACAAAACAGTAATAGAGAAACCCAAATGGACTTTTGCCTGTTACAAATGATTTTTAAATAAAGATAATCAATAAAGGTATTTCACACTGAGCTATACAGTGTTTTTTTTTTTTTGGATAGCATAGTCCATTGGTTTAACAGAAACCCCTATGGCATCATTTATAATTTAAGTGTCGGTTTTTGTACTATCTGATTAATCTTTATACAGTGAGAACTGTGAAAGCCAGAACTCAACAGGACTGTCTTGTTTTTCTAGCTGTTCTTGCAAGTTTTCCACTTTGGACAGGGTACAGTCTTACCACCTTTCTGTCACTTCTTTTAGTGGAAAATATTTTGAGTTTTCCTTCTCTTGCAGGTTTCTGCCTTACACAGGTTCCAGCATTGTCAGATTTTACTGTAATTTCATTGGATTAAATTATGGTGTTGGTTATGTCAATGGATTTTTGAATTACAGACTGTAAAATTACAGATCTGCACAAGACATTAAACCACATAGAAAACCTGCCAAATACACATTTTATCCCTTGCCCCTCTTCTGTGGTTGGAAGTACACTCACACTCACTGTCGTCGAGTCGAATGCAACTCATAGCGACCCCTCCTTGGGTTTCCAAGGCAATAGCTCTACAGAATTAGATTGCCCACTCTTCCTTCTAAGAAGTGGCTGGTGGGTTTGAAGCACCAGCCTTCTGATGAGCAATCAAATGCCTTAGGCACTGCGCCACCTAACAATCGTAAATCTCAAGTTCGGTGAAAAAGTATTACCACAGAAATCCCAGGCTTTCTGCACATTATCTTATTTGCTGTTTATAAACTGTAAGACTGGGTCCATTGAATCTGTTTTGCAGATAGAGATACTAAGGCTCAGACAAGTTAAGGACTGCCTAAGTCTCCCATGTTAGTAAGTGGGGGAGAAAGTAGGCAGAGCCAGAACTGCTTGACCCTGGAGTAGTAGTGTTGTTAAGTGCCGTCGAGTCGTTTCCGACTCATAGCGACCCCATGCACAGCAGGACGAAACACTGCCCAATCCCTGCTATACTTGAGCCCATCATCGCAGCCACCGTGTCAATCCATCTTGTTGAAGGCCTCCCCCTCTTTCGTCGACCCTCCACCCTACCAAGCATGACGTTCTTCTCCAGGGAATGGTCCCTTCTTACAACATGACCAAAATAGGTGAGACGAAGTCTGGCCATTCTTGCTTCCAAGGAGCATTCTGGCTG
>NW_006921624.1:1556354-1579032 GCF_000298275.1 Orycteropus afer afer | reverse complement strand
AAACGGACTATTCCTAAAGGTGCACGGTAATGTACCAAACAGTGTTTCTTTGCTATTCATAAGGTTTTCCCTGGCCAATTCTTTCAGAAGTGGACGGCCTCTTCCTTCTTCCTAGTCTGTCTCAGTCTATAAGCTGGGCTGTTATCTGTGCACCACATGCATCTCACTGGGTTTTATCACCAGAGGCTCAGCCTCAAAACTCCCGTCTACATGTCAGCACAGTAGGACAAACTGACAGACAAGTTTGTCTTGCTGTTTGAGACCTCTTGTATCGCCCCCAACTGGGTCCCTGTGGCTGACTGTTCCTCTGTCTAGCTTCCTGTCTTTTAATCCCCTTTCTCCTGCTCTTCTGGCCTGCTGCTTTGTATCGGCCTGAGTTTCCTCTCCTCACCTAATCCCTTCGGCTGATTGTTCTTCTCTCTGGCTTCCTGGCTTTTAATCCCCTTTCTCCTGCTGCTTTGGGCGTCCCTAAGTTGTCTCTCCTCACCTGTATCCCTGGGGCTGACTGCTCTTCTGTCTGGTTCCTGGCTTTTATCCCCTTTCTCCTGCTCTTCCGGCCTGCTGCTCTGGGCAGGCCTGAGTTTCCTCTCCTCCCCTGGAGTAGTAGAGCACCTGAATTCCTTTTTCTCCATTCTTGTTCAAAAGTCCAACTTCAGTCTTGACATAGTTGTGGCCAGATTCTCAATGCCTTCAGTTACCTCCATGTTCCTCAGAAGGGATTGGGCAATCTACTTCTGTACTGAATATATATTTCATTTACTTAAAAATTTTAAAGATAAATCTTTTACATCGTTTTGGTCCATGTTTTGAAGTATGTTGTTAAGTGTTAACAAATGGCAGTTGTACAGAACCTCTGGATTTTGCATCCAAGAGCAAATCACCAGAGTAAATATACAAAAGCAGTATCTCACCTACAACCCACAAATCCAGTTTCCACTAAAATCCTGGCTTTTATATTGGTGTTGAAGTACAGAGAACAGCACTTCAGGACAAAAGAGATTTATGGTTGCTAATTGAAAAGAAAATACTAACTTGAAGAGCCACAGTGCTAGTCACAGAGGGACAAGTGAAAACGTGATTTCATGGGTTACATGTATTACGTTCTTGAAAGTTAAATTTAAGATAAAGTTGTTTTTGTATTGTCAGTATTAATTGAGCCCATCAGTCATTTATTTCTAGAATTCTTATTGATTGGACTATAAAGTTCACTTGTGGCATACGATATTAGAATATTTAAAATTCAACAAAATAGGAACAATGTAGAGGGAAGATAATATATACTCAGTGTCTTGGTTCTCTAGTGCTGCTATAACAGAAATACCATTAGTGGATGGCTTTAACAAACAAGAGTTTATTCTTTTACGGTTTAGGAGGCTAGAAGTCCAATTTCATAGTGCCAGCTGTAGGAGCTGAATGAAGTTCCTTCGACCTTGGGCTTCAGCTCCATGCCCACTGGGGCTGGAGGCTTCTTCTTATTCATGCAGCTGGTGGCTGCTGAGGCTGATGAACCCAAGATCGACAGGTAAAATGGCACAGTTCCAAGATCAGCAGGCAACCCAGCAGGTCACTGGTTCAAGTCAGGATCCAGAGTGTGCCAAAAAGCTAGAGACCTTTCTCAAACCTTTGCCATGTATACTGGAATCAGACCACACCCCAAAGGCAAACTTCTCCTCCACTGATTAGGTTCTCACAGCAGATTCCACCTTGGAGGTGATTACAAGCTCATCATGGGAAATAGCTGCATTCAGCTGCCAGGCCACTCAAAACCACAGCCCAGCTAAGTTGACACAACCTTAACTACCACTTGGACTCAGTTATGCAGGTGATGAAATTCTGCATAGTGTAAGATTGGGCAGTGGATTTGGTTCTGAGCTTCCTAGAGACCAAAGTAAAAACAGACATTTGATCATTGTCCATGGGGAAAAATAAATACAATTCTTTAGAAGAAAACAGAATATTTTACTCAGAGGCACTGAGTAATATGATAGGAGGTATCCTCAGTACTATAAAATACAAGGTCCTACAGCCGTTTTTTTGCTTTTTTTTTTTTTTTAAAGGGTCCTAAAACAGGCAATAGCACAATTTGGTAAAGGTGGTTCTGTAAAAGGCCAAAAGATTGTGATCAAACATTATACCTACCTAGTGGTCAGCCTTTTCTTTTGAATACCTTTTCTTTGTTGAGATTTTTTTTACTTTGTTTTATGTTTAAGAGCATCATATATTTCTGTCTGTATGTTATTTGAGCCTTAGTTAACTTTGCTTTTTTATAAGTGCTGGACAACCTTTATCCAAGGAAGCACTTCCATACAACTAAAAAGAAATAATCCATTTTCAGAGTCTAAGTCATGTCTGTTTTAGTTATAAGAAGCTGAAGACAGAAGAATTTATTTTTTATTTTTGTGGGTGACTTGAGATGGGCTGCCTGTGTGAGAAATGTCATGATTGCATACTAACACCTTCAAGCTTCATTGTTTGTTCTTTTTTTAAAAAAGTTTTTTATTGTGATTTGGGTGAAACCTTACAAAGCAGATTCTTTTTATTTAATAGTTCAACATTTTGTTTGTGACACTGTTACAATCCCCACAGTGTAATGGCTCTCTTCCCACTTCTTGTCTGTGGTTACCCTTTCCCTGTGTCCTTGCCTATGAATTCTTGCCTCCTTAACTTTCTCCCTGTACAGATGCTGCCCTTCTGATATCCCTTGGTTGATTGTCATAAGGAGTGCATCTCTCTAGTGTAGTTGTTCCACTTGTAGGCCTATCTTTTCTTTGACTTGAGAGTTAAGCCACAGCTGTGAGTCCATATCCAGGCCCGAAGGATGATTGGGGCCATAGTCTTGGGGTTTTCATCAGTCTCTATTTGACCAGTAATCTTGGTCTTTTTTGTTAGTTTGTTTTTGAATTTTGTGTCACATTTTTTCTCCTACTCTATCCAAGGTCTCTAATTTTTATCCCTTTCCAAAACGTTGACATTGGTGGCTGGCACCATCCAGTTCTTCTGGTCTCTGGGTCATGTAGCCTGATATTCCCACAGTCCATTAGACCTTTGAACTAATTGCTTCCATGTATCTTTGATTTTCTTCAGTCTTCTTTGCTTGGCACAGGAAGAGACCAGTGGTTGCATATTAGTTGGCCACTCCAAGTTTTTAAAGCTGCAGGTCCTACTCTCTGAAGTAGAATGTAGAATAGTGTTTATGTGTACTTGGTTGTGCCAGTTGAGCTTGATGGTCCCCTTTGATCGTGGTCCTGAGCCTGCAGACCCAATGACTTAACTCCCTGAAGGTGCTTGGTTGTAGCTATGAAGTAATCCTAACTTTGTTCCCTGTTTATTCTATAACTTATATGGACATTTATGACACATACAAACACATATATAGGGACATCATCTCTCAAACTTATGTATGGTCATGGGTATATTCCCATTCACCTACGCATACCTGATCTTGCCCATCTACCTATGTTTCTACCCATACATTAGTGTTTGCTATTTATATTACTGATAATGCAGTGTTGTGTATGTAATAGTTGTTGTTTGGTGCCATTGAGTCAGCTCTGACTCATAGTGACCTGTGTACAACAGAACAAAACACTGCCCAGTCTTGTGCCATCCTCACAGTCCTTGCTATGCTTTGAGTCCATCATTGCAGCCACTGTGTTGATCCATCTTATTGAGGGTCTTCCCCATCTTTCCCTTTATTGTCTGTACCTCTCCATGTCTTCCTTTTCCTTAGTGACATTGTTCTGGTCACACACTTATGTCATATTGCCTTTCCTTTCACACAGATCAACCCATGTCTCTTAACTAGCCACCAATTTTCCCTCTTCTCACCTCCACTCACCTCCCCAGTAACCAATAAAAAAGTTTTGAACTCATGCATTATTTGTCCTTCAGTGATTGACTTATTTCACCCAGCATAATGTCCTCCAAGTTCATCCACATTATGAAGGGATTCACGGATTCTTTATTATTCTTTAATGTTGCATAGTATTCTGTTGTGTGTATTTACCATAGTTTGGTTATCCATTCATCTGTTGATAGGCACTTAGGTTGCTCCCATCTATTTGCTATTGTGAATACTGCTGCAGTGAACATGGGTGTGCAAGTATCCGTGTTCTGGATCTCACCTCTTTGGGATATATTCCAAGTAGTGGGATTGTTGGATCGAATGGTATTTCTCCTTCCAACTTTTTGAGGAAGCACCATACCGTTTTCCACAGTGGTTGTAACATTTTACAGTCCCACCAGCAGTATATGAGAGTTCCAATCTTTCTACACCCTTGCCAGCTTTTGTTGTTTTGTGTCTTGTTGAACTTTGCTGGAATTGCTGGAGTGAGATGATGTCTCATTGTTGTTTTGATTTACTCATTGTTATTTTGATGTCTCTAATGGCTAATGAGGAGCTCGGTGGTGCAGTGGGTACAGCATTTGGCTGCTAACGAGAAGGTCAGCAGTTCAAGTCAATCAGCTGTGCCACATGAAGAAGGTGAAGCAATGTACTTCCATAAATATTTACAGCTTCGGAAACCCTATGGGGGACACTGTGAGTTGGAATTGACTCAGTGGCACTGGGTTTGGTATTTTTAGTATAATGGCTAATGAGCCTGAGCATTTCTTCATGTGTTTGTTGGCTATCTGAATATCTTTGGTGAAGTATCTGTTCATGTCATTTTTTAATAAATTAGGAATTATAAATGCTATTCACTTCTGATAAGAGAACTTCTTCACTTCTAAAGTATATTTTTTGGGTTAACAATATTGACTAGGAAGCTAGACCAGTTTGATTTTCAGTCCCACCTCCATTTCAATCCCACCGCCCTTACTTTCAAGGCACTCTTGAGGCACACTGGTTAAAGCATTCATCTTTACAAGCTTTTGTAAAAGCTTGGAAATTCAAACCCACCCTTCATGGGAGAAATATGTGGTAGTCTGTTTCCGTAAAGGTTTACAGCCTTGGAAGTCCTATGGGGCAGTTCTTTTCTGTTTTTTATAGGGTCACTAGGAGAGTCGGAATCCATTGGATGGCAGTGGGTTTGGTTTTTGGTTCCCTTTCTAGCCGTATGACCTTAAGCATGTGATTTAACCTCTTTACTCGTCAAATAATATTTCCCACCTCCGAGAGTTATTAAGAGGAGTATCCACAGAAGATTGGTTCCAGGTCCCCATCTACCACCCTAATGCCAAAATTCATGGATGCTTAAGTCACTTATATCAAATGGCACACCTCTTATATATAACCTGCGTACAACCTCCTGTATATTTTAAGTCATCTACATTACTTATTACAATACCTAATACAATGCAAATGCTATGTAAACACATTTTATGCTGCTTCTTAGACTTGAAGTGGTTGCTCTAACCACTTAATTCCTCTTCCTACCCCCTAATAGTTTCAATTTGTGGTTGGTTTGAATCCATGGGTGTGGAACTCATGGATGTAGAGGGCCAAGTGTATGTGATTGTGTGTGTGTGTGTGTGTGTATACAAAAAAACTCACTGCCATCGAGTTGATTCTGACTCAGCAACCCCCTTTGGGTTTCTGAAGTGACTGGTGGGTTTTAATCACCAGCCTTCTGGTTAGCAGTCACATGCCTTAGGCATTATGCCACC
Organism: Orycteropus afer afer; assembly: GCF_000298275.1. Taxonomy (NCBI): domain Eukaryota; kingdom Metazoa; phylum Chordata; class Mammalia; order Tubulidentata; family Orycteropodidae; genus Orycteropus; species Orycteropus afer. The sequence continues at coordinate 1,573,425 of NW_006921624.1, read as the reverse complement.
AGAGCTCATACACACACACCACCCACCCACCCAGTTATCCTACTTCTAAAACATGTGAAATTAAGTTGTGAATGATAGGAATGATATGTACTTACGAGAGAATAATATTACCTCAGGGAAGTTTTTAGGCTTCATTTATATTCTTTTTTAAGCAAAGCATCCATTGAACTTTATATTCCTTCTTTTGGATTTTTACCATATTGATGTAGGGTATTTTAAAAACCAAGTCCTTAAAATCACTTCTGACAAGCTATAGCTGACTTTTTAAGAACAAAATATATAACAAAAAAATAATAATAATTGTGAAACATCCTATAAAATAGGTTGTAATGTAATTAATTGGAGTAGGGTTTTGGATGTTATTTCTGTTTTCTTAAGTTACTACATGATTGTTTTTAACAAAGCGCTTGTAACATTCTGGACTTATCTTAAGAAGAACTAACCTTTTTTTTTTTAGGAAACAAGCTAGCTTTGGGAGTAAGATTCTTCCCTATGCTGCTTATTTCTCATGGCAGCCTTCCACTGCATTTTCTTTGTTTGGGTACTTTTCTTTTTCTTCCTGCCATTCTTAGCTTTCTATTTTTCAACTTGAGTTTACAAAGGGTGTGTATTCAAAGGGTTTCCTCCAGTTCCCAGTACCTTGTTAAGCCTGAGAAGTTACCCAGTGGGCCAATTCTCACAATAAGGTATAAAAATAGCCATCCACAAAAATTACAGAATGTAGAACCACTGTAATTTGAACTAATAGACAAGTATAAAACCAAAAGGAAGGGAAAAAGGTACCATCATTGTTACTATTTCCTTAGATTTTTCTCTACACAAACTATTTTCAGAGATCCTTAAAAGAAACTAAGAAACTGTTTTACTCATGTACACTGAAAGAGTATTAGAATTGGGACCTAGAAATTAGCCATATAACTAGAGCCCTCTTTGATGGCACTATTGTGCTCATACTCAAATTCATTTCACCAGTTTTATTCCACAAATCCAATCCATTATTTTATTGAGTGCTTGTTGTTGTTGTTGTTGTTGTTATGTCCCATCAAGTCGGACCCGACTCATAGCGACCCGTCCTTGGGTTTCCGAGGCAATATCTCTACGGAAGTAGATTGTCCCATCTTTCTTCCAAGGAATGGCTGGTGGGTTTGAACCATCAGCCTTCTGGTTAGCAGTCAAGTGCCTTAGGCACTATGCCACCAGAGCTCCCTATTGAGTGCCTAGTAAAGACAGATTATAATTGGAAATGAATTGGTGTGACTTAACCTCTCAGCCTATATTTTTCTTTTGTATAATAAGGAGGTTATATTCTTTTTAAACAAACTTTATTTTTTAGAACCGTTTTAGATTTATAGGAATATTATGATACTAGACAGTACCCAATTTCACCTATTATTAACATCTTACGTTAGTATGGTATGTTGGTTACAAATTATGAAGCAATATGTATTATTATTAACTAAAATCAATGTCCTTTTTCAGTTCCAAGATCCCACCCAGGATACCACATTGCTGTCTTCATATCTCCTTAGGTTCCTCTTGGCTGTGATAGCTTCTTAGACTTTCCTAGTTTTTGATGACTTTGACAGTTTTGAGGAAGATTGGTCAGATACTTTGTAAAATGCCCCTCAGTTGGGATTTATTTTTTTATGCGATTATGAATTTTGGGGAAGAATACCACAGAGGTTAAGTGACATTTTTACTACATCATATCAAGGGTACATAATACCAACGTGACTCATCACTGTTGATGTTGATCTTGATCATCTGGCTGATTTTTTCAAGTTTCTCCACTGTAAAATTACTGTACTCTTCTTTTTCCATATTGTACTTTTTGGAAGGAAGTTACTATGTACAGCTTATGCATATGGAGTGGGGGGTTGGTTATGCTCTCCCTCTTTAAGGGCAGAATAGCTACATAAGTTATAAGTTGTAATTCTTCTGCATGGGAGATTTGTCTGTTCTCCATGTATTTATTTATTCAGTCATTTATTTATGTAAGTGTGGAGTCATGGATATTTATATTTTAGATTATAATCCAGTACTCCATTATTTGTTGTTCAGAATGTTCCAGTTTAGGCCATTGGGAGCTCTTTCCGTTGGCTCTTAGGTCCTTTTGACATATCTCCATCATTATGGGTTTGTTTTCTTTGAAAGGGGGGAGCATTTCCTTACTTTCTGGCACTACAGGATGTTCCTGGCTCATCTTGGGATATTTTATGCCTCATTCCTAGAATCAGTCATTTCTTCAGGGAGCCCTTTTATTCAAAGAACTTTTATTTGTGAATAGTAGTAGAAACCAAGATCTGAATACTAGGTGTTCTTGTCACTACCAGATGACGTTGCTTCTAGGCTCTCAGCCATAGCAGCACAGAAATGTAAATGTGGTAATACCTTTCTTGTCTATTGACATATAGGTTCAGCAAATTCATCGGAATTAAAAAGAGATGAAGTCCTTGAACTTTATGTGAAAGCCCTTTGCACAGTGTCAGGCATACAGTAAAGGTTCAAGGAGTGGTAGCTATTACTTTCTTCCTTTTGATATTACTATTAATCAGATAGAATTCTTAGTTATTTGTAGACTAGAAAGAGGCAAGGACAAGTATGTAAATGATTATTTCAAAGCAGAGCAGGCAGTTCCTATAAGTGGTACCAGTGTGGTGTGTAAATTGGTACAATTTTTCTGGAAGACTAATTGGCAGTGTTAATTCTAAATATAAAAAAATAAGGACTGTGCTAGATCTTTGGAGGAGTGGCATGATTATGGAAACTATCGCTTCTACCTTAAACAATGCTCTACTTTGTAGCCTTATTTATAACAAAAGTAATAGAATGGGCTGAATAACACAAAGTAGAAGAATTAGCATAGTAAATTAAGGTATGGCCATATGATAGGTTACTGCACATGAAAAGTGATAGGGTAGAAAATTGTCAGAGAATGCGAAAAGAAGCGCATAATATTTTGTAGTTAATAACAAATTTTCAAACAATCTAATAAACTCATTTTATAAAAATAATATATAAAAAGTTAAGTATGTATGTCCACCAAACATTAGCCATAGTTATTTCTGAGTGGTGAATAGCAGACTTTTTCTTTCATTTTTCATTCCTTCCCCCCAATATTATAAGGAAGGAATTTTTAAAAATTATTATACTAAGAAAGCAAAAGGTTAGATTTTTCCTCTTAAAGTGCAGTAAAGTATATTATTACTTTTGGGTTGTGTTTGGGGAATAATGAGTAGCCCCATGTGGTAGGACTATGGGAAACGTGAAGAGGAAATTAAGGAGATTGAAATCTGGTGGTTCTTTTTGTTGTTAGGTGCTATCTAATTGATTTCAGTTCATAGCCAGCCCATGTGGCAGTAGAACTGTCCACTAGAGAGCCTTCTAGGCTATAATCTTTACAGAAACAAATTGCCAGGTCTTTCTCCCAGGGAGCCATTAGGTGGGTTCTAACTACCAACCATCTGGTTAGCAGACAAGCACTTAACTGTTGTGCCACCACGGCTTCTTTTGAATCTTAGTATGAAGTGTTAACTCTCACTATTTATTTAGTGAATAAATTTTTGAAGTACTGATATTTTAGAGTATAGCTTTTAATGAAATTATTTCTAGTAAAGCCCAAATTCTATAATGCCAGTTACCCCTTTTTCATTTGAGCTTTTCAGGGTGACATATGCACAAAGGAAAAGTAACAAATGAAAAACAGTGTTTAACTTAGTTGTTACCCCGGAGCCATTAATAGCACATTGAACTTAGAACACACATGACCTGGGCTCCGGGCCTTTCTTTTCTTAGTGTTCCACTCTACCAACCGTCTACCACACCCTGAGGGATAAGTATGTTGCAGCATGCATTTGAGAGAGCAAAATATTCTGGACTGCCTTATTAAGCAATGACCCTACTTACTATATAGCCTGATTGGTATCCTGGAATCAGAGTTATGCTCCTCCTACTTGTATAAAAGTGAAGATGGAGAAGGTAGGGAGCTCTTCTAGTATAAATAGTAATAGGGAGCCAGTAAATGTTTTCTATTGTTGTTAGGTGCTGTCAAGTCGGCTTTGACTCATAGCAACCCTACGTCCAGCAGAACAAAACACTGCCCAGTCTTGTGCCATCCTCACAATCTGTGCTATGCTTGAGCGCATTGTTGAAGCCACTGTGTCAGTCCATCTTGTTGAGAATCTTCCCCCTTTTCACTGTTCCTCTACTTTACCAAGCATGATGTCCTTCTTCAGGGAATGGTCTCTCTGACAACATGACCCAACTATGAGACATTGGCCATACTCACTTCCAAGGAGCATTCTAGCTGTCCTTTGTCCAGGACAAATTTGTCTGGTCCATGGTATTTTCAGTATTCTTTGCAAACACTGTAATTCAAAGGTATCAACTCTTCAGTCTTCCTTATTCATTGTAGGTACACCTTAGTCTTCAAAGTGACATCTTTGCTCTTTAACACTAAAGAGGTCCCTTGCAGCACATTTGCTTAGTGCAATAAGGGATCTGATCTCTACTGATGCTGTTTCCATAGGTGTTCATTGTGGATCCAAGTAAAACGAAATCTTTGACAACTTCCGACTTTTCTCCGTTTGTCATGATGTTGCTAATTGGTCCAGTTGTGAGAATTTTAATTTTCTTTATGTTGAGGTATAATCCAATCCATACTGAAGACTATAATCTTTGATCTTCATCAGTAAGTGCTTCAAGTCATCTTCACTTTCAGTAAGCAAGGTTGTGTCATCTGCATGTCACAGGTTGATGATAATTCTTCCTCCAGTCCTGATGCCAGACTTCTTCATATCATCCAGCTTCGTGAATTATTTCAGCATACAGATTAAGTAAGTATGGTGAAAGGATACAATGCGGACATGTATCATTCTTGATTTTAAACCATGCAGCATCCTCTTGTTCTTTTTGATTGATAGCCTCTTGGTCTATGTACAGGTTCCTCATGAGCACAATTAAATGTTCTGAAATTCCCATTCTTCTCCATGTAATCCATAATTTATCATGATCCGCACAGTTAAATGTCTTTGCATAGTCTTACACAGGTAAACATCTTTCTGGTACTCTTTGCTTTCAGTCAAGATTCATCTGACATCAGTAATAATATCCTTTGTTCCTTGTCCTCTTCTGAATCCAGCTTGAATTACTGGAAGTTCCCTGTCAATATACTGTTGCAACAGTTCTTCAGTTATCTTCAGCAAAATTTTACTTGCATGTGATATTAATGATATTGTTCTGTAATTTCCACATTCTGTTGGATCACCTTTCTTTAGAAAGGACACAAATGCTGATCCCTTCTAGTCAGTTGGCCAGATAGCTCTGTCTTCCAAATTTCTTGTAATGAATGAGTAACTACCACCAGTGGTGTTTGTTGAAACATCTCAATGGGTATTCTGTCAATCCTTGGAGCCTTGTTTTTCACCAATTCCTTCAGTACCATTGGTTCTTGATCATATGCTGTCTCCTGACCTTGCCAGATGGAATACACAGGAATGAGATATAGTTGGAATGTGGTTGTATTCCAATCTGTGGAAAGAAGCAAAGGAGAAGCTCAATATTGTCAGTCAAAACAAGGCCAGGAGATGACTATGAAACAAACCATAAATTGCTGATATGCAAGTTCAAGTTGAAGCTGAAGAAAATTCAGAGAGAGCCAAAATGTGACCTTATTATATCCCACCTGAATATAGAGACCATTTGAAGAAACATTTGATGCATTGAACACCAGTGACCGAAGACCAGACAAGGTGTGGAATGACATCAAGAACATTATACATGAAGAAAGTAAAAGGTCATTAAAAAGAAGGAAAAGAAGAAAAGAACAAAATGGATGTCAGAAGAAATACTCTATTTGGGACTTTTTATATTTCATTTTTATAAATGTGTGTGTGTGTGAATTTATTTATTTATACACATACATACACAGACACAGGGTAAAACTTACAGCAACTTTATAAGGTAGATATTAGCCAGAGAAGATAAGAAACTTGCCTAAAGTTGTTTAGCTAGTAAGAGACTGTTGTTGTTAGGTGCTGTTGGATCAGTTCTGACTCATGGTAACCCTAGAAGGAAACACTGCTCAGTCCTGTGCTGTCTTCCCAATCTTGAGCCCATTGTTGCAGCCTCTGTGTCAATCAGTCTTGTTGAGGGTCTTCCCCTTTCTTACTAAGCATGATTTCCTTCCTCAGTGACTGGTTCCATCTGACATCCAAAGTACGGAAGACAAAGTCTCGCTAGTCTCACTTCTAAGGCGCATTCTGGCCATACTTCTTGTATCTATCTTGATTGATTGATTTATTCTTCTGGCAGTCAGTGGTATTTTCGGTCTTCTTTGCCAACACCGCAATGGAAAGATACCAATTCTTATTCATTGTCCATCTTTCACATACATATGAGGCTATTGATGATACCATGTTGTTGTTGTTATGTGCCGTCGAGTCAAACCCGACTCATAGCGACCCCTCCTTGGGTTTCTGAGGCAGTATCACTACGGAAGTAGGATTGCCCAACCTTCCTTCCGAGGAGTGGCTGGTGGGTTTGAACCGCCAGCCGTCTGATTAGCAGGCAAGTGTCTTAGCCACTATGCTACCAGAGCTCCCTGATGATACCATGGGGCACCTTAATCTTCAGAGGGACATCTTTGCTCTTTAACCCTTTAAAGAGGTCTTTTGCAGCAGACTTGCCCAGTGTGATATATCATACCACTTTCTGACTACTGCTTCTATGGGTGTTGATTGTGGATCCAAGTAAAATGATATCCTTGACAACGTCAGTGTTTTCTCCATTTATTGTGCTGCTACTTATTGGTCTAGTTATAAGACTTTTGTTTTCTTTATGTTGAGGTGTGATACATACTGAAGACTATAGTCTTTGATCTTCGTTAGTAAGTGCTTCAAGGCATCTTCACTTTCAGCAAATCAGGTTGTTACCATCTGCATATCACAGGTTCTTAATGAGTCTTCCTCCAATCAGAATGCCACATTCTTCTTCATAGAGTCCAGTGTTTCAGAGTATTTGCTCACCATACAATTGATTTAGTATGGTCAAAAGATACAGTCCTGATGCACGCCTTTGCTGATTTTAAACCATGCAATATCCTCTTGTTCTGTTCTAATGACTGCTTCTTGGTCTGTTTATAGGTTCCATATGAGCACAATAAAGTGTTCTGGAATTCCTATTCTTTGAAATGTTATCCATAATTTGCTATGATCTACACAGATGAATGCCTTTTATCATCAATAAAACACAAGTAAACATTTTTCTGGTATTCAGCTAAGAGCTATTTGATATCAGAAATGATAACCTTCATTCTCTTCTGAATCCAGCTATCTCAGTAAAAGACTGAGACAAGTTCAAACCTGGATTTGTCTAACTCTGAGGTCCACCCCTTGTTTCATAGTCCTTCATGTAAATATGGATTGTATATATTTCTAAAATAATACTGGAAACTCTTTAAAATCTATAGGACTTGAGTCTCTTTTTTCATTCGTTTGAGTATCTTTTTATTCCCATTTTCTAAAATCATCTTTATTCAGATGTAATTTATATACAACAAATATCACCAATTTTAAATGAATAATTAAGAGTTTTAACATATTTATACAGTAGTATAACCACCACTGCAAATAGGATAGACAATATTTCCATTACCTCAGAAAGTTCCCTCATGCCTCTTGGCAGTCTCCTACTTGACCCATGTTGGTGGTGGTGGTTGGTGTTAGGTGCTGTTGAGTTAACTCTGACTCATAGTGACGCTTTATACAACAGAAAGAAACACTGTCTGGTCCTGTGCCATCCTTACAGTCTTTGCTATACTTGAGCCCATCAATGCAGCCACTGTGTCAGTCCATCTTGTTGAAGCTCTTCCCTCATTTCACGGACCCTCTACTTTACCAAGCATGATATCCTTCTCCAGGGAATGGCCCCTTCTGACCGCTTGACCAAAGTAGGTGAGATGAACTCTGATCATTCTCACTTCCTAGGAGCATTCTAGATAAACTTCTTCCAGGATAGATGTGTTCTTTTTTACCCATATGTTTAGCCCCTACTAAACACTGACCTGCTTTCTATAACTTACACTTTGACTTTTTCTAGAATTTCATATACATGGAATTATAGCATATATAGTCTTTGGTATCTAGATTCCTTCATTTAGTATAATGTATAGTATAATTTTGAAATCCGCCCATGTTGTTGCATATATTAATAGTTTTTTTCATTTTTATTGCTGAATAGTATTCTATTCTGGATTTACCATAGTTCGTTTACCCCTTCACTTACTGAAGGACATTTTAGTTGCTTTCGTTTTTACCTCTTATGAATAAACCTGTATGAAAATTCAAGTTTGTCTTTGCGTGCATTTTGGTTGGGTTTTTTTTGGGGGGGTGGGGGAAGGACATGATAAGTCTATGTCTAATGTTACAAGAAACTATCAAACTTGTTCAAATATGTTTATCATTTTGTATTCCCACCAGCAATATATGGCAGTTCCTGTTGTTTCAAATCCTTGCCAACACTTGGTATCTTGAGTCTTTTTAATTTTAGCATTTAGTGAGTGTGTAGTGGAATCTCATTGTGGTTTCAGTTTGCATTTCCTTGATCACTAATGATGTTGGCATCTTTTCATGTGCTTACTTGCCATTTGTATATTTTGTGAACTGACTATCCAGTCTTTTTCCCTTTTTAAAAAAATCAGGTTGTTTATTTCCACATTTATTTTAAGAGTTATATATTCTGGATACAACTCTTATCTATGAGCATTTATGTTTTAGTATATTGTCCTGTTCTGTGGCTTGCCTTTTCATATTTTTAACAATGGTTTTTGAATAATAAAAATTTGAAATTTTCATAAAGCCCAGTTTATCATTTTTTTCTTTTTTGCTTCATGGCCATGCTCTAGGTAGCTCTGCAGCTCTCTCCCTGTTCATCTTATCCCTCTCCAGTATTCTGCCCCCAAAATTTTAGCCACCTTGGCCTCCCCAAATTCTTTTCTTTCTCCCCTCAATTTAGAGAGACACCTTTCCTCCCTACTCACACCTCTGTTTTTTGTTCCCTCTTCATGTGATACTGCCTATAAGCTGCCACCGGGCATTAAGCTAGTACAATCTTAGTTTACACTTTGGATTTTTTTTTTCTTTTGTCAGAGATTATGATCCTGAGCTGCCTTACCTGTTGTTAAGACTGTGTTGAAAATAGGTAGTAATATATGCCAACACAGCTTTTTGGAAAACAGTTTGACAGTATCCTTGGGAGGTATAAGTAGTTTATTGGTTAAGTAAGACTTTAGGCTTTAGAGGTAGTGTTAGATTTAAATCTCACAGCTATAAAATATTCATGGCCCTGGGAACATGATTATCCAAAAGGCTAGAGAAATTACTAGATAAGGGAAGAGTATCACTTTTGCTTTTCATCTTTAAACAGGCATATCAGGCTGTTAGATGGTATGGTGAATATAATGTAGTCCCATCAAGGAGAATCAGGTCTATTCTTCTAGTTATGAAGACAGTGAATTGTTATAATAGAAGGTCATGTGTCTTTGTTTCAGTTCTTTAGCATGTGAGCAAATAAAATGCACCAAGGGAAAGGTAGTACAAAGGGAGTAAGTACACCAGTAGATAATGGTATGTTTTATCAAGGATTACTGGCATTATTGACACTTTTTCAGTTTTAGTTTACTCATTTTAGGAGAAGAAATAATTTTTCTCGATTGGCAAAAGCAGTGAATGTTTTCCCATAGCCTGTTTAAATATGTTCCTTGGCATTTGATAATACAGTGTTCATATTGAGTAAATTGCTATGTGCATTCTTATGCTATTTGCCCTTTGGACAAAACTCAATTAAGGGAATTCTGTTTTCTGTTTGAGAACCTGGTATATGGACATCATGACAAAGGATCATTAAAACAGCAGTTTTTATACCCAGTTTTTCTGATGGGAGAATTTTACCTCCTTCCTTTGAGATTAGTTGAGTATTTTCCTTGGGAAATATATTTTGAATAGCACATTTTACCTCTTATAATAGACGGTCACCAGCTGTACTTCTTTGCAAAAAGGTTAGAATATAAGATGAGGCTTATAGAGTGAAACAAGTAGCTTTTTTTCCCCTTACATTTGATTTTGCTTTGGCTTGAGTGGCTTGTCTCTGAAGAGGCAGTAACTGTGGACATCCATGTGCGGATGTATGAATTGCCAACATTTGTGTATATGTGCGATAAAATATATATAACAAACCTTTGACAATTCAACAATTTTTACATATACAATGCAGTAGCATTGATTACATTTTTCATGTCACACAGCCATTAAAACTATCCTTTTTCAAATTATTCTACCGCTATTCACAGAAGCTCATTGCCCACTAAGCAATGAATCCCCTAATTCTGTCTCCCTCCTATCTATAGTAACTACTAGTAGAACTTGGTCTCTATATATTTGCAGAATCAAATAATAGTTGTCCTTTTGTGACTGGCTTATTTCACTTAGTATAATATTTTTGAGGTTCATCCATGTTGTAGCATAGCATGTGTCGTATCCTGGAACCATTTTAAAGCATGTAAATGAAAAAACCTTGTACTTGTAGAGACCCAAATGTAAGTATATGATTGATCACTAACTTCTTTCCTTATGTTTCCATAGGAGTCTCCCCAGGACAGTGCTATCACCCGGGATATTAACCGAACATTCCCAGCCCATGACTACTTTAAGGACACAGGAGGAGATGGACAAGATTCCTTATATAAAATATGCAAGGTATTCCATGTCACACTAAAAAGAGTCCATTTTGAGAGCTGGTTCTGGTTATTTGAAATTTTACAAAAATCAGCTATAAAGTTAATTTGTATTTGATGTTCAAAAATGCATAAAACAGGGAAACAATTTATCATTCAAGGCATTTTGTAATATAACCTATCGAATTTCTTGCTGTAAGAACCTCAAATATTGTATGCTTCAGCCACATTGAACTTCTCACTATACTCTGATTTATTTACTTTTCTAATAATCTCCTCACTGAACTGTGACGTTCTCAAGGAATCATTTCTTATATATGTTAGTATCTGTAGCACTTGGCACAGTGTCTTGTATATGCCAGGTGCTCATTAAATGTTTGTGAACTAATGAAATGCCCTTTCTTCTTAATATTTTATTACATTTCCCATGAATCTTATATTCCAGACATTTCCAAAATATGTCACATACTTTATTGTCTCTATGCATTCCCTTAAACTGTCTGTAAGCCTGAAGAATGTGGTCCCCTCCATTCTCTACCTATAGATATTCAATATATAGAACTGGGCAGCATTTCATTCTGTTGTACATCATGTCACCACATGTTGGAGTGACTCAGCGGCAGCTAACAACAACAATTAATTAAGCCATGTGCCGAGCACTTTACATGAGAGGACTGAATGAGAATAATACATCTACTCTGTGAGATAAATCTGTGATCATTGTAAGTAATGAGCCCAGGATCCAGACCTAGTCATTAGCATTTATGGAATTTGAGCCCAATTCTAATTCTAAAGCCTTTGCTCTTTCTTAACCAGTAATCTGCTGATTTATACCTTTAAAAATATTGCCAAATTGCTTTTCAAAGAGCTGTGTTGGCATGTATTACTATTATTTTTTAACAGTCTTAACATTGCTATTGGAGTTTGTTAATTTTTATTAATTTGATAGGTATAAAGTGGGGCATTGTGTTATAAACAGATCATTTTGAAAGTCCTCTGTGCACATTTTCCACCACTGGAGTTTCAGTTTGGTTTATTATGATGGTTTGCTTGTTGTTACAATGCTGGAAGCTTTGCCACCATTATTTCAAATACCAGCAAGGGTCACCCATGGGAGACAAGTTCTAGTGGTGCATCCAGACGAAGATAGACTAGGGAGAAAGGCCTGGCAGTCTACTTCCAGAAATTACCAGTGAAAACTGTGGATCACTTTAGGACAATGTCCAACTCACTTGCTTTGGACATTATTAGGAGGGATCCATTGCTAAAGAAAGATGTGATATTTTGTAAGTAGGGGGCAAGTGAGGACATGGGAAACTCTCAATGAGGTGAATTGGCAAAATAGCCATAGCATTGGACTCAAACATGCTGGCAATTAGGAGGATGATGCAGGACTGGGCAGTGTTTCATTTGGTTGTGCATAAGATCAAAATAGATCTAATGGCTGCTAATAAGAGTAACAATGCATATCTTGTCTTTGGAAAAGTAAATGTGTTTCTGGCCCTATAGCCCTCTCATCAGATATGCTTTGATGAAATTGGAGGTATAATGAGATTACATTGAATTCTACCTGAATTTCTGAAAGCATGGCTGTTTTGTGTGTGTATGTGTATGTGTATATGTGTGTATATATATATACATACACACATATTAAAAAATATATATATGTTTTGTGTGTGTATATATATTTACACACTCATATTAAAATATATTTTTAAGCTATATATGTATTTTTAAGAGTTTCACCAAAAGCTAATGATAAAACCCAACTGTGTATGTGTTAACCTGAGTAAGCATTGGCATCACATTTTGCTAAGTGATCTGAATTCTAAATAACCAATTCTAAATTGCTTTCTTGTAACACAGAGAAACCTTGACACAAAAGCCAAGTAGAGAATAAAAGAAGTTTCACCAAAAATGAATTTGTCAAATAAGCAATAATATCTGACTCTATAGGAATTCCCCTTGCACCACACTTACATGAAAATTATAAATATTGATAATAAAAACAAGACTGTTAAAAACAACTACAAAACCAAAGAGCAAACCATGAAGAATGTTAGATGTGTAATATTCTATTAATGTTCAGAGAAGATGAGTAGTAATCATCTGCTGCCAAAAAAATGAAAAATAAGAATTCCAGAGGAACCCACAAATGGTTTCAGAGTTATCTCTCTTATCAGAAAAGTTATTATTGGCATGTGGAAAAAATTGTATTTGGATGTCTTTGCCAAAAGACTTTTTCCCAGAAAGAAAAATGAGTATCATTTACAGTGAGTGCTGGCTAGGTTGAATAGGACATCACCCCAGTCCTCATGTTTACAATGCAGTAGTGAAGATGGACGTACAAAATGCATCATAACCATGTGTGTATACCAAGTGCCATAGAAGCACAGACAAGAGAGGAATTAATTTGTAGAACTGGAGTATGTTTATAGATTGAAGAAGGGGACTGGGTTTTTAGGCAGAGAAGAGAAAAAAGGACATCCCAGGCAGAGGGAACAACATGAACAAAGACAAGGAAATATGAGAACCTTTTTTTTAGTGCTTGAACTAGATTTTGCTTGACTTTTCCTACCCCTTGTTCATAGAAAGTGGTGTGGTGTAACTTCTGTTTATTATAAAGAAAAGACTGAGATTACAGAGAGATATGGCATTTTTCATTGACCATCAAAGTGCCACAGTGGATCACATCTACCAAAATCTTGTATATTCAAGACCTGTGGGGCAATGATGGCTCATATGTGACAGTTCATTTACATCTCTTACTGTTTTTTTCCAGGCTTATTCTGTGTATGATGAAGAGATTGGTTATTGCCAGGGCCAGTCATTTCTTGCTGCTGTGCTGCTTCTCCATGTGAGTAGTTAGGTCTCTGTAATGATTTGCATTTGGTCTGCCTCATCTTCTACTAGCCGCCTTCTTGAGCATGGTTTTATATTGAGTTTGGCCAGACTCTTCAGTATGAATTTTAACTCCTTCATCTGTAAGCTTTTTCCTTAAATTAATATAATGTCATCATGGAAGAGAAGCATAGTGAGAATAAATGGCATTATTAAAAACTAGTGCAAGGTAATATGGGGTGAATATTTACATCAGATAGATACACTCCCTGGAGCCATCAATGATGAGAGAACAGAAGAGCAGTGTTTGCACAGGGAGATAGCTTGCTGGGTGGGAGTGCATGGGAGGGAAGGACACAAGGAAGAGGTAACTATGGGGAGGAGGTGGGAAGTGAGCTGTTACATTGTGGGGAATTGCAGTCAATAATGTAAAACAAAATGTATATGAAGTACTATGTAGAAAATGAATTTGTTCTGTAACCTTTAACCCAATTCACAATAAAGATTTAAAAAATAAAAAAAAAAAATTAGTACAGGATAGATTTTGTTTATATTACTAGGAAAACTGGATAAACTTCAGTCTTGGTTATGCCGTTGGGGGCATTTTATTTTCTCTAAAGTAGCCACTTTCATTAATATTTGCTTATGTATTAGAGTGGAAGGAAGCCAGAGAAGGTGGTTTTCTTAGTGCCATTTTATTCATTCAGCAAACTTTTTGATTTTTAAAACTTTAACATCTACAGATAAATTGGGGGTAAATATAGTGAATACCCATATACCCTTCATGTGTATGACAATGAATATTCTTCCCTGTTGCTTTTTCTCTTAGTCTCTCTCTGCTCCCTTCCCCACTCTTTCTCTCTTCCTCCACACACAAACATATACACACATTTTATTTTTACTGAATTAATTATTTATTTTTTAAATTGTGATTTGGGTGAAAATTCACCCTCCATACAGCAGTCCACATACACTTTGTCTCGTGACATTGACCACAATCTACCACAATGCAACAGCTCCCCTCCCTCTTCCTCCCAACAGTCACCTCTTCCCTGTGTCCATCCCTCCATGCACTCCTGCCCCCTGAGCTGTCTTCCTCTGCATAAGCAGCCCTTCTTCCTCCTACGATTGTTCTCTCCAAGGAGTACATCCACCTCAGGCAAATGTTCAACTCATATGCCTGTCCTTTGTTTGGCTGGAAGCCACGGGTGTGGGTCCAATTCCAGACCTGAAGGGCAGCTAGGGGCCATAGTCTCAGTGGTTCCACTAGTCTCTATCAGACCAGCAAACCTGGTTCCCCCCTTGTTTTCTCCAACTGATTTTCAGTTTTGTCTACATTGTTCTCTCTCTATATCCAGGATCTCCAACATAGATCCCCTTCCAAGTGGTTGACATTGGTAGACGGGCACCATCTACTTCTTCTGGTCTCATAGTCGTATAGGCTGCAGATCAGATGGTGTACTAGTCACTAGGACTAATTGTTTCCATGAATTTTTGGTTTTCTTCATTCTTCTTTGCTCTGGACGATGAGAGACCCATCGTTGCATCTAGATGGCAGCTTGCAAGCTTTTAAGATCCCAGTCGCTACTTGCCAAAGTAGGAGGTAGAACAGTGTTCTTTGTATTACTGAATTATTTTAAAAGAAGTAACAAACATAATGATATTTTACTCCTAAATACTTGATGTATCTCCAGAAAACAAGGGCATTCTGCAGCTTAACCATAATATAAGGATCACATACAAGAAATTGCACATGGATTCAGTAATGTCTGATACACAGTCCACATTCAACTTTCCCCAAGTACTCTTAAGTAAAGTTCTATATAGTTTTTTTCTTCCTAACCAAAATCTAATCAAGATTCAGACATTGCATTTGGTTTCTCTTTATTCTGTTTTAATCTAAACATATATCTTGCCTTTTTTGTGTATATCATGCCATTGATACTTTTGAAAAATTTAGGCCAATTGCTTATAAAATGTCCTGCATTCTTGATTTGTGTGATTGTTTCCTAAAAAATAGACTTGGTAAGACTGAGTAAGACCACATAGGGGTGCCAGCAAAGAGTTCTGACCACCTGTTATAACCTACACTATGCCGAAGATCAAGAATAAGATAGACTTGGTCCCAATTCTCATGGATGCAAAGCTAGTGAAGCCAAAGTCACATGGATATATCACTATTTCAGTGGTGCTGTGGGCACCTCGGATGATAGGCCTGCTGATCTGCTTCTGAAAGGTCACAGCTTTGAAAACCCTGTGGAGCAGTTCTACTCTGCACACATAGATTGCCATGAGTCAGAACTGACTTGACAGCAACCAAGAACAAATGAAAATGTAATAAAAAGTTAAATGGAAAATTATAACAAGGAACCCTTTTTTAGATTAAGGAGCAAGAAGGAAAGTCTTCTCTGGGGTGGTGACTTTTAAAATGAACCCTGAACAGTGAGAGAGGGGGTGTCTACTCTTTTTGTACCTTTCTGTATCACTTATTTATTTATTTATTTTTAACATTGCCGTGAAACAAAAATATTTTACAAGCAAAGGAGTGGAAAGTAGAGCATTACCACCAAAGGGAATAGTATAATATAGAGAAGCTGTAAAATAGGAAAGAAAGTGGCATATGGCAGGAGCAGGAAGAAGGGCAGTATGACTAGAGCCTCAGGAGTGATGGGAGAAGAATAGGGAATCAGAGAGGCAGACAAGGACCAGCTTAGGGAGGGCTGCAGAGCCCAGGTCAAAGAGTCTGGATTTTGTTTCTCTGTACAAGGGGAAGCTGTTTAAGGGGTTTTTTTAGCCATTTTGTATAAGTTGCAATACAAGTAAAACAAAAACCTATATATATATATATATATATTTTAATTGTGATTTGGGTGAAAGTTTACAGAGCAAATTCACTTTCACTTTCCATACAGCAGTTCACACACACTTTATCTCATGACATTGACTACAATTTACTTCAGTGCAACAGCTCCCCTCCCACTTCCTCCTGATAGTTACCTCTTCCCTGTGTCCATCCCTCCATGTACTCCTGCCCCCTGAGCTGTCCCCCTGTGCATAAACAGCCCTTCTTTCTCCCATGATTGTTCTCTCCAAGGAGTGAATCTACCTTACGTAAATGTTCAATTCATATGCCTGTCTTTTGTTTGGCTGGGAGCCACAGGTGTGGGTTCAATTCTAGACCAGAAGGGCAGCTCGGGACCATAGTCTCAGTGGTTCCACCAGGCTCTGTCAGACCAGCAAACATGGTCTTTTTTTTAAGTTTTATTTTTTTAATGATTCTGAGTTTTGTTCCATATTGTTTACCCTCTCTATCCAGGATCTCCTACATAGTTCACCCTCTGAGTGATTGACAGTGGTCACCAGGCACTATCTAGTTCTTCTGGCCTCATAGTCATATAGGTTGAGAATCACATCATGTACCAATCACTTGGACTAATTGTTTCCGTGAATCTTTGGTTTTCTTCATTCTTCCTTGCTTTGAACGAGGAGAGACCCACTGTT
>NW_006921624.1:1553119-1554290 GCF_000298275.1 Orycteropus afer afer | reverse complement strand
CTTATTTCTTTTTCAGCAATCTCTTTGCTGGTGTAGAGGAATCCAACTGATTTTTGGATGTTGATCTTATATCCTGCGACGTTGCTTGCAAGCTTTTAAGATCCCAGTCGCTACTTGCCGAAGTAGAAGGTGGAACAATATTTTGTGTCATATGTTATGCCAATTGAGTTTGACATGTCCCCTGTGACTATGGTCCTGAGCCCACAGGTTCAACTACTCGCTCCCTCTGGGTAGCTAGATGTGCGTAAGAAGTGACTATAACCTTATCCTTTGTCGGCTCTACTATACACCTGGAAATTCTTAGAGAACATACAAATACACTTGTAGAACCATTGTCTGCTAACCCTATACATGGTCTTGGGTACACTCCCCACTGCATAGACATACATAAATAGTTCAGCCTGTCTACCCATCTTTCCACTTGTATACCCATGTTTGTCTTCATTGACAGTGCAGTACTGTATGTGCAAAAGGGTCTATCTTTGTTGTCTGTACCTCCCATGTACCTCTCTGTATCTTCCTCAGTGCCACTGTGCTGATCACTCACATTTGGTACATTGCCATTCTCTTCACCCAAATCAGTACTTGTCTCTACCTATCTAACAGTGTTCCCTCTCTTCCCCTCCCATCCCTGGTAACCAGCTGTACTGGTTACCTAGTGCCACTCTGACAAGAATATACCACAAATGGGATGACTTTAACAAACAGGAGTTTATTCTCTTACAATTTAGGAGGCTAGAAGTCCCAAATTCAAAGTGTCAGTCTCTAGTGGCTGGGTGAAAGCCCCTCAACCTTGCGGTTCAGCTCTGCTTCCTGCATTACTACGGAAGCAGATTGCCCCATCTTCCTTCTGAGGAGCAGCTGGTTCGTTTGAACTGCCAGCTTTCTGGTTAGCAGTCAAGTGCATCCATTGTTAGTAGGATCAAAAATAGTACAACCAGCCACTGGGATCTTAAAAGCTAGCAAGCTGCCATCTAGATGCGACGATGGGTCTCTCCTCGTCCAGAGCAAAGAAGAATGAAGAAAACCAAAATTCATGGAAACAATTAGTCCTAGCAACTGATACACCATCCGATCTGCAGCCTATACAACTATGAGACCAGAAGAACTAGATGGTGCTTGGCTACCACTGTCATCCACTTGGAAAGGGATCTATGTAGGAGATCCTTGA
>NW_006921624.1:1539892-1549460 GCF_000298275.1 Orycteropus afer afer | reverse complement strand
TTTTTTTTTTTTTTTCCATCCAGGAACAGGGAAAAGAACACAAGCTGAAAATTAGGACCTGGGAGGGGAAGAATAGAGAATAATAGTAAAAAGGACAAAAGTGTTAATAATAGTAGTAATTTTTAAACAAATATAAGCAAACTAAACACCAGAAAAAAGAAAGTGAAAGAGAAAAAAAATTAAAATAAAAAAAGGGAAAAAAAATTGTTGGAGCACAGGGCAGGGCACCCAGGCTCCCTCCAAGCACACAGACGGGGATGCGAGTTCCTGCGGGCCCAGAAGGTGGGTGGGAATGGGGGATGGCCACTCCTCTGTTCACCAAGCGGGTATGGGGTATAAGAGTAACGAGGAATGTCACACCTTTTCAGTCATGCAGGTCTGGTGTGTCCTTGGGGTTGCTGGCAAGCAGAACCTGTTCTTAAGCCCCTGGAATCTGGGACAGCACTGTCTCTTTAAATATCCTAAATGGTCAAGCTGCTTATAAACATTCAAAAGGGTGGCGTTCTCCAGACAGGCAAAAGTCCACAGCTCAGCCTGCCTTTCTCTTCACCTTCTCTGTTTATTCCCCAGCCACCATAGCAGTCCTCCGTTCAGTCCCTGGCTAGCAGGGCTGATTTTTAGGTTAATTCTTAGGTCTTTCCACCACTCGGGAATCTCCAAGCTGTCTCTGCTGTCAGGATTGCTCAGGATGCCAGACCACAGCTCCATATATCTCCTTTTTTGGTATTTTCATGCAAGTTTTTCTGCTAGTTGGGGTTTAGTCTACTTCTGTATCCTTCCCTTCAAGGCTCAGGGGTCCAGGGTTATCTTCTCTGTCTGTGTTAATTGGTTTCCCTTTCCTTTGTTGAAGAAGGTCTGTGCAGTCTTTCTGCCTAGTCCGCTATCTTCTTCCACTTTACTTCAGTCATTTTATTCTTGTATTTTCTTTCAATATTTGTCTAGGGTTTTGTCTGTGTTTTCCTTAATTTGTCAGTGTTTTCCTTGATGTGTCCTTCAGTCCTTTGAAGGTAGCTAAATATAATTCTTTTGAATTCCTTACCGGGGAGTTCCAATGCTATTTTTTCCTCAGGGTTGTGTTCTGGGTCTGTATCCTGCTCCCTTGTTTCTACCACTTTATCTTGCTTCTTTGTGTGGACTGCAATGGTCTGTTGTCTCCAAGACATTGTGATGTTGTTCTATTTAGATCTCTGTTAACTGTTTTTGAAGAGCAGCTGAGGGTGAGTCAGTCTCTTCTTCGTGGTTATTTATTGTTGGCCAGTTGGCAGAGAAGGGGTGGTTCTCACTCAGTAAGTGAAGCTTTTCAGTCATTGGTGTCCAGATATCTTTATGGTTCCCAGGAAATGGAGCCTGTTCTTAACTTCCTGGAATCTGGGAGAATGCTGTCACTTTAAGTATCCAAGATGGTCAAACTGCTTGTAAACATTCAAAATGGCTGTGCCCTCCAGACAGGCAGAAATGCACAGCTCAGCCCGCCTTCCTCTTCATTGCTTCCCCTTTTATTCACCAGCCACTATGCAGTCCCCCATGCATTCCCTGGCTAGCAGCCCTAATTTTTAGGTTAATTCTTAGGTCCTAACACCACTTGGCAATATCCAAGCTGTCTGTGCCGTCAGGATCACTGCCAGACCGCAGCTGCGTATGTGTCCTTTTTTGGTGTTTTCATGCAAATTCTTCTAGTAGTTGTAGTTTAGTCCATTTCTATATCCTTCCCTTCAGAGCTCAGGGGTCCAGGGTTATCTTCTGTATATGTGTTAATTGGTTCGCCTTTTCTTTGTTGAAGAGAGTCTGTGCAATCTTTCTGCCTATTCTGCCATCTTACCAGAACTCCCACTCTATATTTTCTTAAGGTGAACCTAGCTTGTTGGGTTGGTAGCCATGTAAAATTATATTGAAGCTATGATATTATTAAAGAGGTTCGGTTTTTAAATTTTGTCTTGTTTCTTTTTTTTAATCTTTTAATCACATTTTATATCTCAAAGCCTCATAAGCCTGTCTGGTTTCATCTTGTTCTCAACTTCTTTCCAAGAAAATTTAGCCCCATTCCAGTATCACCCCTCTTTTAAAATGGTTTCCTGGTCAAAAGCATGATCTCTTATGTTGAACTCTGTGCTGCTTTGATACAATGTTACTGTTTGGATTACATTAGAGATCTAGTAGTGTCATCAGATAAGATAAATGCTAGTTTCAGAGTTAGGGGAAATGGGGTGCCTAACATCAGAAATGCCACCCTGGTCTTTCTCGGTGATATGGGAAAATGTGGTTGCCTTCCATATCAAAGGCTTCAGAGATCAAATTCCCTTACTCTTCAATAATACCCTGCTATGGAGCTCTGGTAGCATAGTGGCTAAGACACTTGCCTGCTAACCAGACGGCTGGCGGTTCAAACCCACCAGCCACTCCTCGGAAGGAAGGTTGGGCAATCCTACTTCCGTAGTGATACTGCCTCAGAAACCCAAGGAGGGGTCGCTATGAGTCGGGGCCGACTCGATGGCACATAACAACAACAACAACAACATGTTTCTCTAGTTTATTATCTGATTTGTTCTTTAGCCCTGTTTTATTCTCAGTAATTTCTATGCTCAGCCCACCTTCATCATCTTGTTCTGCAGAAGTCCACCCACCTTCTTTACTTTTTTGAAAGCTTGCTACAGTCACACCAAGCCTTAAATAACATTTCCAGTGTTTTTTTTTTTTTTTTTTAAATACTAGACATCTTGCTAGATTTATGAGTAATAATTTTTCCTTACAGCTCTGGAGGATGTAGGTATTATTATAATAGGTAACATTAGTAAACAAAAGTAAAATAGGGTTTTGTGGTACTTTGGTTTAAACATTATTGAAGGCTTAACCATTACTTAGAATAGGTAGCATTCTTCTTAACTAGCTATGTTTTTAACAATGAGGAGGAAGAAAAACATTTTCACTAGGATGAAACAGCCTCTAAGGGGGAGTTAAGATGATTTAAGAAAGGTTTCATGCATGACAGTTTAGGAAAGATGAGACCTCTGCCTCCTCCTATACTTATCTATCAGCCTATTCTTACCCAGCTCAGATCCTATCCTCCCTCCAAAATCTGTTCCTCACTCTCTTAGGCAAACTTAGACTTTCATGCTTCTGTGTTCCCTCTGGTCTTTCTACCTAATATTATCGATATCCTATCATATACTAGTTGTATGGGAAGCTTCTTGAGGACAGTGTCAGAGAACCACATCATTAAATATTTTGGATGAGTGAGTGAATGTTACAAAACACAATTACAGGTCTTAGTTGCTGCCTGTCACTGAATTTCCTGATAGCTAGGTAAGACAGTAAATGGAAGAGTTTCGTATACTAAGAAAACTTTGGCATATGTTTTATGATTTTGATTTCTTCATTCCCTGTCTTTACAGATGCCTGAAGAACAGGCATTCAGTGTTCTGGTCAAAATCATGTTTGACTATGGCCTCAGGGAACTTTTCAAGCAAAACTTTGAAGATTTGCATTGCAAATTTTACCAGTTGGAGCGCCTCATGCAGGTAAGAAGGGAAACCCACCTGCCTCTGACAAGAGTGCAAGACTAAGGAGAACTAGGTTGATGATGCAGAGTGTCAGGGACCAGTGGTAATTGCCTTCGCCATCCACGGATAAGGACGGGTTTTATTTTTGTCATTTCTCACTATGTGATGATGGTGCCAAGATTAGTAAGATATGAACTTGACAGATGTGAGCTGGGTTTTCAGTCTAACAAACACCCAGAAGGTCAGATGATTTTGTCCATCAGCAAAGTCCGTCAGGGAAAATTTACCACAGCTCTAAAGCTGACTAGTTAGGAATTTCATAACAAAAGTGAAACAGCTTTCCTAAACATTCATAACTTAGGGGTAGGGGGGGAAACTGGCCTTCTAAATACTTGTTTTGGGGATTTCTCTTTCTCTAGAGATGATTTTTGGTCCAGAAAAGAAAGCTAAGTACCAGCTTAATAACCACTATGGAAGTTTTTAGAAAAACACAACAGTGCGACTTTTTTGGCCTATTCTTGGCAGATTTGTGAGACCCTTGAGTGGGAGTTGGACAGCTGCATATGTGCTCAAAACTAATTAGTTTGCTCTTTCAGGAGTACATTCCTGACCTGTACAACCACTTCCTGGATATAAGCCTTGAAGCACACATGTATGCCTCCCAGTGGTTTCTTACACTTTTCACTGCAAAATTCCCTCTCTACATGGTCTTCCATATCATCGACCTACTTTTATGTGAGGTATGTATCAGACTTTTGTTCGTAGTGGCCTTGTGTAAGCTCTGTCAAAACAGAATTTGTCCCGGTCGGTTATTTTATTTCAATGCTAAAATCAGGTTTAGAAGATTGCTCACTGGGCTACAGCTAATGATCACATTTTGTTAAAAGTGTTCTCTGCCAAGAAAGGAAATATTAGACATTTAAATTCGTATTAGATTTGGCTACATTTAATGATGCGACCCAAAATTATAGTGCCATCTGAATAAAATAGAGGTTTATTTCTCTCTCAAGTAAAAGAATTCAGAAGGTCGGCAGTAACCTGCCTTCCCTAGAGTATGACTTTCTTCCTGACAGCTGAGTATGCTCCAGTCATCACACGTATATTCAAGCCAGGAGGGTTGGGAGACAGGGGAGGTTAATAATCATCTACCTCGAAGAAAAGTCCAAAATAGAGAACCCGTAAGTGGAAGTTTACCCACCATTTCCACTTACCTCTTACTTACCAGAACTTAGTTATATTCCTTCGCCTAGTTGCAGTGGAGATTATTGTTTAGTTGGGTAGAAATGTGTTAAAAATTGGGGGTTCTGTTTCTAAAAAGAAAGTAGATATTAGGATAAATAACAGTCTTTGCCACAACATTTGTTTGGAGTTTTGTATGTCATGTGTGTGTTTAAGAAAAAAAGAATAACTACTTAATTGTCAAAATAATATATATTTATTATAGAAACTGTAAAAAATATAAGCAAAAAGAATTTAAGATGCTTGTAATCTCTTTCATTTCTTACACTTGAACATCTATAAGATATTTATTTTTTTGTATAAGATATTTATTGTCATTGTTATTTAATGTGCCATATTCAAGACATAACAAAAATCCATAATTAATTGCTATCTATCACTAGCTTGAAATATAATTAGCAGCATTATAAGAAATAAACATTACCAAGTATACCATCATTTTTAGCAGCTTCCCAAATACTCCGTTACTTGGATGTGCCATAATTTATGCAAACAACTCCTAATCTCAGACTAAAATTGTGTCTGATTTTCAGCTATTACCAACAGCCATTCATTAAGGACCAGGTGGCATACTAAGTAATTTACATAAAAATTTTATTAATTATCTCAGAAAATCCTTAGGAGAGTATTAATCCTTTATGGAAACTGAGGCCCTAAGACAAACCAGTTTAACTTGATCAGCAGATGCTAGTGTCACCCTGTGTTTGTCCTTTGCCCCCAGCATTCCCACAAGGGTTAGATGAAGAAAGAGTGCAGGGAGTCCTGAGCAGTGTCACTTCATAGATGTAGAGCTTAGGGACAGCAGGATTGCTACACATGGAGTGGGACAGCACAAGATATTTCCTGATGGATCACAGTTTTCTGACTTGGTGTTCTGATCTGGAAGCATAGACTACTTGGGAAAAGGATTCTTTCTTGTTGAATATTAGAAAGGACTAGAAAAAAAAGCTTTCCTCTCAGAATCGGGAGCCTGAGTCTACCCTAAGTGGCCCTGCAATTTTTATTTACCAAGATACTCCATTTCCTTACTTAAGTTTCCACAATATCTCTAAAATTGTGAGGTATTCTGAGGACAAACAGCATAATAATTCAGATGTAAATTTTGAAAATACTCATTTTGTCTTTTCTCTTTCAGGGAATAAGTGTTATTTTTAATGTCGCCCTTGGATTATTAAAGGTACACATTTATTCATAAGCTGAGTTATCTGGCATTCTCTGTTTTGAACACGTGCAGTATGCTGGTCTGATTTTCATTCTAAGCAGCCACTTAACCGTTCTCAAGAGTTTCCCTGAGATTTGATACATAGAAGGGGCTCTGACAAAGGCAAAGAAGTATCTTCTGAGGGATTAGAAGGGAAATGGGTTTATAAAAGGCTTCTTGGGCATCTTCATAGAAAAAAATTTTTCTGTACATGGTTGCATTTTCTTACTGTCTTCTTTAAGACTTCCAAGGATGACCTGCTGTTGACAGATTTTGAAGGTGCCTTGAAGTTCTTCAGGGTTCAGCTCCCTAAGAGATATCGTTCAGAAGAAAATGCAAAAAAACTAATGGAATTAGCTTGCAACATGAAGGTAAGATATTTTTGCATTAATTTAGATTCTTTTGCTTAGTTAATATCTCACTGTTCCTGGTCAAACTATTAACATATGTAGTAGGTGAATAGCAATAATGAAATGTTCTTTTGTATTGTATAATTCTTACCTTTTTTTCCCCCAAAGTGCTTTTCATTTACATTATAGCCCATTAGTTAAATCTCATTGGCCCCTTAAACTCCAAGAAAGAGATTATCCTCATTTGAAAAACAAAGCAAAGCACAGAGGTTGTAGCCTACCTAGAGTCTTAAAGCTACTTAGTGGTAGAACTGAGGTTTCATGATTTCTACTGTGCTGTCCTTTAACTTTCAGCTTTTGTTATTACAGTCAGTAATCCCCTAAAAGAAAACTAATCATTTATGAAGAAAAGCCACTTGATTTTATCACTTGAAATCATATGTATGATGTCTTTCATGTTATTTTTTAAGTATTTCCTTGTGCTTGTATTAAAATAAAGTTGCCTTTTAAAAGAAAACAAAGTAATTGGAATTTGTAGGTAGGGGTAAGTGGAGGACAGAATAAATAGTTATATTCATACTCTTACAGGGTACATAGGGAGCTCTGGTGGCGTGGTGCCTAAGGCATTTGACTGCTAACCAGAAGACTGGCAGTTCAAACCCACCAGCCACCCCTTGGAAGGAAAAGTGGGCAATCTACTTCTGTAGTGATACTGCCTTGGAAACTCAAGGAGGGGTCGCTATGAGTTGGATCCAACTCAGCAGCAGTGTGTTGCGTTTGTTTTGCATTATAGGCTACATAAGGAGCCTTAGTGCTGCAGTGGTTAAAGCGCTCAACTGCCAACCAAAAGGTCGGCAGTTCTAACTTACCAGCCACTCTGTGGGCAAAGCATGTGACATTTTGCTTCTGTGGAGATTTACAGCCATGGAAACCCTGTGTGGCAGTTCTGTTCTGTCCTGTCGGTTCACTGTGAATCGGAATCAACTCAGTGGCAGTGGGATAGGGTATATAAAAAACTGATTCTCGGATTTACTTTTCCTGATTCCAGAGGGTAGAACTGAGATCAGTGTATCAGAGCAGATATAGTGGTGGATATGCTTCACTATTTACTAGGTAAAATAGTGCTTGGAATCAGAAAGACTGAGTTCAAAGTTACTTCACCTATTTAAGGCTCATTAACCTCATCTGTGAAATAGTACTGTACTTCCAGTTCAGGTTATATGTCAGACTGAGCTAAATCAAACCACCCATCCTCCTTTAAGCACACAGAAATACTGGATAAAATATAAATCAAAAAGTATTTCACTACCTAAATAAATGTGAAAGAAAAAAAAATAGAAATGCTCAAATGCCTGAAACAAAGTAGCTCAAAACTAGTGTGCATGTAAACTGAGCAAACAGCAGCCCACAGGGATATGGAACTGCCTTTAGGTATTAGGGTTTTAATGCTCACACAGACATAATAGATAAGACTTTGGGCCTTCAGGAGGCAGTTAAAACTGAGACCTACATTAAGCCAGGACTTTGGCAAGGCTCCCCTGCCTGTGGAATAGGAAATAAAAAAAATTTGCTTAATTAGCCTAACAAACAATAGAAATCATAATATAAACTGTGGGATTTGTAAAAGAATGAAATAGAGCTTTTAGAAGTTTAAATAATCATTAACATTATCATTAAAATATTACCGGCTTCAGAGATAATGTGGCTAGCATTTCATTTCAGCATTCATGCCATGTTCCAGGCACTGTGTTTAAGTCCTTATACATGTGAGAAATAGCTATAGTATCTGTGCTTAACATGGGGCCTTGTAATTAGTATAGGTTCAAGAAGCAAGAGCTGCTGCTATACTTATAAACTTCTGGTTTTTCTAGCAGATATCAAACAGACACTTTCCAGTAATATTTTCAAAGAGAATGAGGTTGTGCACAGAGCATAAAACCAAGTGAATGCTGAGGTTCTTTGAGTCACTTTTAACACTTCAACCTGGTTGAGCATACAAGAAGATACTGTATCTTAATTGTTCATGATTTCCTCCCTCCAAAACCTATTCTTTTCTTACTAGTTTTTCCATCTAAGTTAGTGGTACTTGGGTCCTCTGGCCAGAAATTTTGCTGTCACCTTTGACTCCTCTTTCTTTCACATGCCACATCTTCCAAGCCCTGTCTTCAAAATACATCTTGAATATGATCACTTCTTGCCACTTTCATCAGTATACCCTAGTCTAACCACCATCATCATTTCTCTTCTGGATTATTCCAGTAGGTTTCTAATTGGTCTTCCTGTTTTCTCATTACCCCCTCTCCCAGGCTATTCTCAATCTCATCTTTCCCTTGCTTAAAACTCTAATGGCTTCTTGTCTCAGAATAAAACCCAAGTTCTTGCCATGGCTCACGTGGCCCTGTGCAATTTGTCCCCCTGGCCACCTCTCTGATTCGTCTTCTATAACTCTTCTCCCCTGCTCTTTCCACTTCAGTCATCCTTGCCTCCTTACTGTTCTCAGATGTATCAAGCATATTCTCCCCCTTAAGCCTTTCCACTGCCTGGTCTCTCTACCTAATATTCTCTAGATGTGTGCGTGGCTTTATAGTCACCTCATTCAGGCTTCAACTCAAATGTCATGCCATCAGAGAGGCCTTCTCTAATTATACTACCCAAAATAGTAGCGTCTCTAATCCTTTACACTCTTTCTCCTTTCTCTGTCGTCTTTTTCCTCACTTTGCTTATCACTACCTGATATTATCGGTATATTTGATTATTGTGTGTTTCTTACTACTGGAATAAAAGCTCCATGAGAGAAGAGACTTCATCTCTTTTGTTCACTGTTAAATCCCTAGAACCTGGAATAAACTGAAAAAACCAAACTCATTGCTATTGAGTAGATTCTGACTCACAGCGACCCCCATTGGGTTTCCAAGGTTGTAAATCTTTAAGGAAGTAGGTTGCCCCATCTTCCTTCCACAGAGCAGCTGGTAGGTTTGAACTGCTGACCTTCTGGTTAATAGCAAATTGCCTTATCCAAAAGAGCTCCCTGAATTATGATATGGCATATAAATATTAGTTGAATGAGTGAATAAATGAATATGCTGTTGAGTTTCTACTAAGTGTTTTACAAAGAAGAGTTAACAGAGATTTGGGCAAGGCTTAAAAATAGCTTTAAAGCAGAAAGTTTTTACCTTTGAGTTTTCATTGTTGTTGTTGTTGTTAAGTGCCGTCGAGTCGTTTCCGACTCATAGCGACCCCATGCACAGCAGAACGAAACACTGCCCGATCCCGCACCAGCC
>NW_006921624.1:1525996-1535602 GCF_000298275.1 Orycteropus afer afer | reverse complement strand
CTTAAACTGCCCCCTGGCTGAACACTCTTCTCTTTGGCTTCCTGGGTTCCACCCCTTCCTCCTGCTCTTCCGGCCTGCTACTCTGTGCTATGCCTGTGCTTACCTTGCTCCCGAAGACCTGGTCCCTCTCGGTAGGGTAACAAGGGAAACGTGTTCAGTGCAGATCATTAGCTTGAAACATTTTAATAATTTATGAATCCTTTATTTTCATAATCCAGATGGGGGGTTGTCTAATGTCTTTTTTTTTTTGGCATATGCTTTCATTGAGTTAAGGCAGACAAGGCTGCCTTCAGCATGTCTGCACAGCACATATTTTGTGCTTAGTAATTCCGTCCTTTGCATGGTTGGGAACACCTTGGGTGATTCTTTCTATCTGCACATGGTTTTGGGTGAGAAAGATTATAATTTTTCTTGAAATTGATTCATAGTATGGAAAGCCTGCTGATTCACTAGGGAGTAAGATAATGAGATTTTCTGCTGGAAGTTAAGATAAGGTGTTAGCAAAAAGAGCTCTGATGGCACAATGGTTAAGGCATTTGGCTGCTAACCAAAAGGTAGGGAGTTTGAACCCACCAGCCACTCCACGTGAGAAAGATGAGAAAGGCTGATTCTGTGAAAGATCTGCAGCTTCGGAAACCTTTTTATGGGGCAATTTTACTCTGTAGTGTGGGGTCGATAAGGGAGCTCTGGTGGTGCAGTGCCCTAAGGTGTTTGACTGCTAACTAGAAGGTTGGTCATTCAAACCCACCACCCACTCCATGGAAGAAAGGCCAGGTAATCTACTTCTGTAAAGATTTACCACCTCAGAAACCCAGTGGGAGTCACTGTGAGTCAGAATCAACTCAATGGCAGTGAGTTTGGCTTTTTGGTGTAGAGTCGATAGGAGTTGGAATTGACTTAGTGGCTGTGGGTTTGGTGTTAGCAGTGATTAGTTATGCTCTGGCACGTGGGCTTAATACCAAGAATATTAATGGAAATATACATGATAGTTGAGCCAATTATTGGCAAAGAACCTCAGTCACAGTGATGATTTGGCAGAAGTCCAAAAGTCAGCACAGGGAGTATACATGATGATCTCTGGGTCTGGGACCTCCTGCAGACACAGAAAAGTGGGTTCCTGCTAGGTGAATGGTTTGGAAACTAGATGTTGAATTTCCTTTGTGTAGAATTTATAAAGGAAACATTGGCTCCACAACTCACTTAAATCTCACTTTATTATTTTTAATTGTTTTTAAGTCATGGTTTGGTTCAGTCAGTTGTACTTTCTGATTAAGGTGAGAATTGGGAATAGTTTGCCTCACATGCTAGGCCAGGCAACAGATACCTATTTCTGTTATTTCTGTTGTGTCTTAACATTATGATGTTGTTTGAATGTTCGGTATTTGTATAGCCCTTACAAGCATCTCGTTTCTTCCTCACAGTAGCTTGTGAGCTGGGTAGGGCAAATCAGGTGTGGAAGCTGAGACTCACAGAAGTCAAATGACTCACCCAAGGGGGACTGGCAGGGAGTGACAAGAGCTCTAGTAGATCTCGGGCCTTCTGACTTCACATCCTCAGTGTTCTCCCCACTACTGTTTACTCTCTAAGTAAAAGAATTGTGTTTTGGTGTGGCAGTACCTGAAATGGCCACAAGATGGATGTGTTGCTCAAAAAAGTCTGTATTTCTCTCTCTGCCCAAGAGTCTTCCTTCTCTATAAATAATCTCTGTCTGTGTCCATCTGCTTCTCTCTTTTTCCAGGTCTCTTACTTTACCCCATAACTCTCTCTCTTCTTAAAGTGAGCTTATTATATGACTGAAATATTTGTTAAGTTTCAGATTCTCTGCTCTACAACTTAGCAACATACATTAAAGGTCATGTAGCTGTTTGTTGAATATCCTCTTCCATGATACATCAGTAACCTGTGATAGGTTACTTTTGATACAAGATCTAAAAGGCATTCTGTCTGGGATAGATTATTCCAGGAGGTCATGAGTGGTCCTGGGGGCTCCAAAACACTTTTATACTCATAACTCATACAATCTTTAGAGAGGAAAAATGGAAAAAAAGCAAGTTCCTAGGTCTTTTTATTATTATTATTATTCATGAACTATCTGAGGTCAACATTTTCTTTCTTCATGTCTGAGATATGGTTGGCTAGTTTAGAAAAAGCAGTTAAGTTTTT
This sequence comes from Orycteropus afer afer, assembly GCF_000298275.1. Taxonomy (NCBI): domain Eukaryota; kingdom Metazoa; phylum Chordata; class Mammalia; order Tubulidentata; family Orycteropodidae; genus Orycteropus; species Orycteropus afer. Next base: position 1,533,439 of record NW_006921624.1, on the reverse strand, counting down.
TTAGATCCAAGTGTTTACATGAAGACTTTACTCCTATGGTGAAATGGAATTTGTTATTTCAAGCTTAAAACTAATGTGCCAGACGTCAAAGTATTTGTAAGAAATTATAACAAAAACCAAATAGCATGATCTCTAAATTAATGTAATCCTAAACATTTGCTATTCATAGAAACAGAAAACCCTTTGGCATGGGGGATTTGCTTTTGGGGGATATTTTTATTTGTGAGCTAAAGTGAGCACTACCTTCATTCCTTGTCCAAATCATATATGTAGTCGGTGTGTGTGTTAGGATTTTAAGCTATAAGAGGGCAGTGATTTCACTGTCTTTTTTTTTTTTTTTTGTAATTTTTCACAGAATCTTGAGTAGTGCCTGATGTAGTCAATTAATCCTCAAAATGACCATATACAGTCATTTTAGAGAAGTAAAGTAATTACTGATAGGATTAAGTGTTACTGGTAGGATTCAATCTCAGAAATTTTCAGCTCTAAAGTCAGTGCTTACAGTCATTGTGCTTTACTATAACAAAGGATTGTATGAAGTGGGGCAAGAGACACATTGGTCCGTTTTTGGTGATGTTTGTCATGTAACAAGGTAACTCAGTCTCTGTGTCAGAGTTGAACACTTGCCTTCTGTACACTATAGTTAACTTTTCTCATAAGTAAGCCAGGCTATAGTTCTGTTTGTGTGTTCCATCTTTTAAAATTGGATTCCATGGGGAAAACTCTAAGTGAGTACTCCCTTTCTTTGTAATAGACTCTAAATTTTGCCACTTGTTGTAAGGGCAGCAGTGGTTACTACCTTCTTACTTTATTTTAATAAGTTGGTCTTCCTTGATCCTTATTTGTTTGGGTCCTCTGCTACTTGCATTACAGAAAAATACTAGAACCAGGATGCTAAATTATATTTAGTGATAGTTGAAGGAATTTAAGTCTGAACTCTTGGAACAAATTAAATGAAAAAGCTCAAAATTAAATTGAATATTTGTTTCAAGTGGTTAAGAGTGCAGCTCTTGGAATCCCCCAGACCTTGGCTGTGATCCTGATTCTGCCTCTGTTTTGTGACCCAGTGTAAGTTAGCACAGGAGGTTACAGTGGGAGAGAAATCAGACGATGCCTTTACGAAGTCACACTGCTCTTTTTATGTCATCATCTCTCGAACACCTGTGCTCTTTTGACCTGCCCTGTTCTGCCCAGGCATCCAGAATACTTTCCTGTGGTCCGTTCATGTCTGCGTTGATAGATTTTCTTATGTGCTGAGAACTGTTTTCAGTACTGACCATGCCACAGAGATGAATAAGAAACAATCACCCCAGAGTTGCGTTCTTCAAGTGTTGTCACTTAACAGACTAGCTAATTGACTTTGGACAGGTCACTTTACCTATTTAGGTGTTAACTCCACATCTCAGAAAGTTGTTTTGAGAATTAAATACGTTATTAGGTATAGAAGCATCTTGCTAGCTGGAAAGTCTTGTGTAAATCTCAGGTTCTTTTAATGAGTAACAGAAATGGAAAATCCCTCCCGAAAACAATTTACATCCTTAAAAGGAAGATGGATTTGTCTCTAGTTTATTTATTTATTTAGCTTCATGTGAGCCCTGTCACACAAAGCAGTGAGGACTTTGGGGATCAGAATCTGCTTGCTTCCTTTGGGGATCAGAATCTGCTTGCTTCCTATTCCTCACCATTCACCCACACAACACAGATCATTTAGAGCAGGCCCCCTCTTGGTTCCCCATCCAGGTGTCAGACATCAGTCTTTTTCCAGGGCTCTGTGCCACAGAGGCAGCATGAACTATTTGGCTGTGATACGCAAACACCAAGGCTCCAAAAGTCAGGATCAGCTACAAAAATCCATTATTAGCAGGGCTATTTTTATTCATTCATTTTGCATTTTGAACGCTTATAGGAGGGAATGAGAGAGAGATGAGGATGAGGGAACAGGTGAGGTGCTGGTGAAGGCAGGCAGAATTCTGGGTCTGCAGGATGGGAGAGCTTTATCTGTCCAGTCCTGAAAGATGGTCCCTGAGCACTGACTGCGCAGCCTAGTGGAGACCATCATCTAGAGGAATATGCAGAACCCTGTCTTTTGCCCAGAGAGGCCCAGAAAAATTATGAGAATTGTTTTTAAACAGCATTTGTTGTGTTTTTAACTATCAAAATAATTCATGTTCAATGCAGAACACATGGGAAAAGCACAAAGAAATACCTGTAATCCCACTACAAAAATGTAACAACCAAATGAGATGTCATGTATAAAAACCCACTGCCATCAAATCAATTCTAAGTCATAGCAGCCCTTAGGACAGAGTAGAACTACCCTATAGGGTTTCCAAGGCTGTAAATCTTTATGGAAGCAGACTGCCTCATCTTTCACTCATGGAGCAGCTGGTGGGTTTAAACTACTTGAACCACTACACCACCAGAGTTCTTTGTCCTATATGAAGGAAGAGTCTGGCATTTACCAGGTCCCTATCACTGTTTTAAGGCTGAGCGCCCCTTTGCAAAGGAGCATTTCGCATTTTGCAAAATTAACCCTTTTGTGGAGAGAATGAGGCAGTTATGTTATGGGATAATGAAATGTAGAAGAAATTTTAATTAGCCTTTTAAAATACATGTTTATGGGCAAGGAGCTAGGGGAAAAACGATGAATTCTTCTTTATCCCAGAATAAGAATGAAAAGTTTGAATTCTGAAAATTTGGTGAAATATTTTACAGGATTTGGTATTAGTTTTTTTAACTTTTTTTTTTTTTTTAATAAAACACTAGGGGGAGTCTCATACTCACTTCCCTTCCTTGTCACTTACTCAGACTAATAGCAAAGAGCCATGAGAGGAAGTGTTTGCTGCCCACAAACCTCATTTATTTTCCCTTCCTCTGCTATTGATCTGTTAGAATTGTTTATAAATTAACTGATCAAACAGACGTTTTATTTAGATGCTTTCCTTGTGAATCACTTAGGTGCACAATGAAAGTTTACCCTGGCATTGGCCTTAAACCACAGGAGATTTGGGTTGAAAGATGGCCTGACTCTCCAGCTTGTGGCCTCACCCCAAGTGTTTAATGGGCATCTTGCTGTAGACTGCAGCCAGGGCATATGTTACCCTCCTGGCTGCCTCCCTTTGGGTAGCAGCCAAACTCCAGCAATAGAGCTCCAATTGAGGCAGACTTGTAAACACCCCGGCTAGGGGAGGTATCCACAGTTCGTGGGAGAGGTGTATCAGGCAGCTCCAGGAAAATGGAGAAGGAATAATGGGACAGGGAATTGGAGACACTAATGCCAGCACACTGCAAAGCTGGGCCTAGCTCAGTTTCTTCATCTATAAAGTATGGAAATTAGAATAGCTCTGAGAGTCCTAGTTAACTGGAACTGGGGGCTAAAGACATCATGAGTCAGCAATATAGTGTACATAACTGAAGCTTTGCAAATGAATGAGCAGAGTGTGAGCTTTAGAATTGTTTTTTAAATTACAGTTAATCTGTTTGATCACTTTTCTATTTGTTATTTATCATAATTTTAAAAACTGTAATTTACAAAACACCAGAGGGAATTGACTAGCAGTTTGGAAGAAGGAATCAAACAAAAGACTCATACTACATTTTTAAGGAATATCCTAAGTTATGGTATAGATTGAAGAAAAATAAGGAGTCAGCTGGTAAAAGAAGTTGTATGTGTGGGGGGGTGTTAGATATAAAGAGAGTCAAGAGAATAAAGGAGGGAAAAGATTTCCTAGAAGGAAGAAAAGTGGATTGGTCATGCTAGAGCATGAAAGTCAAGGAGTTTTGAGGTCCAGTTGGGGAGAGGTAGGACCACTGGATGAAGTGAAAAAGAAGTCACTGGTGACCTTCAAGAGGGTACTTTCTGTAGAGCAATCAAGGCCAACACCTGATTTGGAGACATTAAGGAGAGAGAGGCCATGAAGCAATGGAGGTGAGAAGATAGGCCTGAAGTTTGCTATGGTTGGTAAGAAAAGGCTTCAGAGAAAGAGAATGGTAGTTTGATGGGACTAATGGGTGGTTTAGTGGCGTAGTCAGTATTTCTGTGTGGCCACACAGAATTGTGCCTATTTGAAAGCATCACAGGAGCTAGTTGAGGGGACAGATGACAGACACACTAGTGAACTAACTACAAGCTTAAACTGTGGAGGGAGTGGAACTGCCTGGACCCAGATCCCAGATCTGCCAGAGCCTGGTAGCATGACCTCGGACAAGTTATATAACCTTTTACCTCAGTTAACTTGTCTATAAAATGAAGATGATGATAATACACCTTGTAGAGGTGTAAAGAGGTCACGGATTTAAAGCACTTAGTAGTACTTTAGTATGTGCCGAGTAAAATGATGACTTATTATTGACGAATTGAAACTTGAACTCAGATGGGAGAGGTCATCAGTAGAGTATTCATTCTAACACTGTCAGTGTTAGGAACCAAATATCCCCATCAGAACTCTCTGGACATGATAGTCAATTGTGTAAGAATTTTGGATCATGGGCTCATGCGCCACTGATTTCCCTTCAAAGAGAAGAAACACTACTTTCATAGTAACTGGGGAAGCCCAGGTCAGCAGAGGTCTTGGTCTTCAGTGCAGGCCCTGAAGCATCCGCTTCTTTTTAATACCTTTTAATTTGTGCTGTGATCTGTCCTACAGATTAGTCAGAAGAAGTTGAAAAAATATGAAAAGGAGTATCACACCATGAGAGAACAGCAGGCCCAACAAGAAGACCCCATCGAGCGATTTGAGGTTGGTTTGCTTGTGGCCTAGGTGACGTGAGGAGCTTTTGGTCTTTCTTTTAATGTAATTGTGCCTGTAACTAGCTTTATGAATCCCCTTTCAAATTCAATTCCACTGTTCAGGTTTCAGTTTGAGTTCATAAATGAGAAAGAAAGATCTGTTTTAAACCAGCTGCCTGGTTTGTTATAGTTCAATGGCATTTCAACATAGTTAATAAGAAATAGCTGCTTGACAAGGTCACTTGAATCAGTTAAGTATTTCTTTATGGAGAATAGAAAATAAATAGTTGTTGATTGGAAACTCAGCAGGTCCAGCCACATCTCCCAGTATTTTTGTAGGACTCGAAAAGTAGTTTTCAGCTTTAGTCCTGAAAAAATGACATTTCAATCTGAGTTTTATTGTCTACAATTGGTTCCTTTCTCCTCTTCAGCGAGAGAATAGACGTCTACAAGAAGCTAACATGAGGTTGGAACAGGAAAATGATGACCTGGCCCATGAGCTGGTGACCAGCAAGATTGCACTGCGAAAGGACCTGGATAATGTAAGTTTTATTGGCCTGAAAGGAAAGATCAGATGAAATTCTTGAATTTTAGTGGTGGTGGTTCTAGCTAGTTACCTACAAAGTTTCTCTTTTGTGTTAAAACTTTTTATCTTCCTTTCCCTTCAGGGATTCTGGATCCTTTCCCTTCAGGGATTCCGGATCAACTTTGAAATGAAGTGCTTCTCACCATAGCCTTCTCTTACGTGCTTGCAGTCTTTGATTCCTTTCCCAAACACTGACTAAGAGACCTTTTGGCTAATTATTATGCTATCACAATTGGCAGTAGCATTTTAATCATCATGATTTTCTTAAATTCCCCCTCAGCGGAGGCTTCCTAAACAAGGAAGATTTTGTTACCGTGCATATTATGTGCCTATAAAGGAGCTCTGGTGGCACAGTGCCTAAGGCATTTGATTGCTAGCCAGAGAGTTGGTGGTTCAAATCCACCAGCTGCTCCACAGAAGGAAGATGGAGCAGTCTACTTCTGCAAAGATTTATCACTTTGGAAACTCAGTGGGGTCACTGTGACTTGGGATCCACTTGATGGCAGTGGGTTTTTGTTCCACGTGCCTATTAAATAAGCATTGCTCATAGGAAGGCGGCTCATTGCCTCAGCAACATTCAGGTCTGTCTGTGGTTTCGGTTTTAGCAAATGTTCCATTTTTCTTTGCTTCTCTTAATTTGAAAAATTTTGAGATGATGGCTTTCTTGGCAGAGTGCTTGTCTTTTTTCTATACCACAAGCTTCCCTTAGAAGTATAGTCTCTCATTCATGTTTTAGGTCAGAGGTGTTCCAATAAAACTTTATTTACAAAATTAAGTGGTGGGCCAGATTTGCCCCAAGGGCCTTGAAAGTTTGGTTCACTAAGGCATTTTTTTGGGTAGAATGTCAGTGCTTTCATTAGAGTCTCACATTCAGATTAGGGAGAGATGACAATATCTACTAGTTTTTTCATTTGTCTTTAGAAATTGAATAGTGAACCTGTATTCTAATACCAGCTGCTACTCCACTTTCAAACTCACCTTGAAAACCTTATAAACTGTGGGGACGCAGAATAGCCATGTCACAAGGTAGCAGTGAGACTTACATGATTTGATGTATATGAAAAACACCACCCCTACCCCCCCAAAAAAAATCAGGCACCAGCATTGTTAAGTCCCCCCGATTGTCAGGTGCAGATAGCTGCATGTCACTGGAGAGACTCCTTTTTTCAGTTTTTACAGGGAATGTGTTTCAAGGTCATTAGCCCTCAATGACCAGAATCTAGAGACCTCATTGCTCTGGATTTACTATATTCTGTTCATGAGGTTGAATTTCCTCCCTGTGGTGTGAATTCCCAGCATAGGGCTGTTTCTTTGTAGAAACACGTTATGGGCATTCCCTCACTGTTCAGGCATTTCTTCCTAGTTTTAGTGGAGTGAAGGGAGTGTGCACCGAGCAGGGCCTAACATGGTCCTCTAACAGCTGTGGGTCATGAAGAAAAGAAGGAAAAAAGAAAAGAAAATGGGTCCAAGACAGGCATCTCTGTGTTCTGTGATGAAATTATCTTCAGAGGCTGTTACTTTTTTCTAGTCTGGCAGGCCCACTAATAACATTGATCTCCCCCTAGCTTAAGGTGGATGGTAGACTTCTTGACATGGTAGTCAAAGAACTAGGTAACATTCCTGGTATCAGAGGTCAGAAATAATAAATAGCATGGACTCCCATTTACTGGGGCCTGTATGTCAAGCACTATAGTAAGTACTTTGTTAAACTCCAGTATCTCTTATTCTTAGTTAGGGCTTATAAGGAAGGTAGCATGAGTCCCATTTATGGATGAAAATTGTTTTAACAAATCGGAAAACTTGGGACTCAGAGAAGTGAAAGCACCAGGAAGAAGCAGAGCCGGAATCTGGCCTCTGACTGGAAAGCCCAGGCTTATTCTCTGGTCCACACTGTCTCCCTAGTAAATATGGTACAAGAAGCTATGAATTGATGTCATAACTGTATCAAAAGTATGGGGAAGACCAGTGTTTCCTGACACATAATAGCTAATGTTTCTTGAATACTTAACAAGTCACTATGTGCTTTGCATATCTTATTATTATTTTTTTTTATTATTAGGATTTGGGTGAAGATTTACAGAGTAAATTCACTTTTCATACAGCAGTTCACATATACTTTGTCTCATGT
>NW_006921624.1:1476320-1517391 GCF_000298275.1 Orycteropus afer afer | reverse complement strand
TTGAACCGCCAGCCTTCTGGTTAGCAGTCAAGTGCTTTTAGCCACTATGCTACCAGAGTAGGACTATTCAAATTTTCTAGTTCTTCATTTGTCCATTTTTATAATCTATGTCTTTCAAGTAATTTATCCAATTTTATCTTAGTTGTCAAGTGAATTGGCATAAAGTTGTTTCTATCTCCTTATATACTTTTCAGTGTTTATAGGATCTGTAGAGATGCCCCTGTTTTCATTCCTGATGCAGATAATTTGTGTGGTTTTTTTTTTCTTAATCAATCTAGACAGAAGTTTATTAGTTACATTGATCTTTCAAAACAGCAGCCTTTGGTTTCATTGATTTTTGTCTCGTTTGTTTTCTGTTCTATTGATTTCTACTTTTTATCATTTCCTTCTACTTTCTTTGGCTTTAATTTGCTCTTCTTTTTCTGGCTTCTTTAAAAGGAAACTTAAATAATTGATTTTAGATCTTTACTTTTTCAAAAATAAGCATTTAAAATTGTAAATCAGTACTTCAGCTGCATTCCACAGACTCTGATATGTTGTGTGTTTTTAATTTCATTCAGTTCTTGTGATGTCATCTTTGACCTATGAGTTAATTTGGAAGTATGATGTTTAATTTCCACAAATAAGGGATTTTTTCCCCAGAAATTTTTGTTGTTAATTTCTAATTTATTTCTATTTTGATCAGAGAATATATCTTTTCAGATTTTTAACTCTCAAAATGTATCAATATTTATTTTATAACCTACCATAAGATCTGTTTGGACATCCACAGGCCCTTGAAAATATGTACAGTTGACCCTAAACAACATGGGGCTTAGGAGGACCATATATAATTTTAAATCCCCCAAAAACTACTAATAGCCTCCTGTGGACTGGAAACCTTACCAATAACGTAAACACAGTTCTTCCCATAGAGTTGATTAGATTTTTACATAGAGACTTAATACACATAGAGACCTCACACACATAGACAATAGGTAAGTTCATTAACTTTATGGCATGATGGTTATTCACTGTGTATTAAATGGAAATGGTTCATCATACAGGCTTCATCCTTGCCATGTTCATGGTGAGTAGGCTCACGGGAAGAAGAAGGGTTGGTTCTGCTGTCTCAGAGGAGCCAGAGGCAGAAGAGGTGTAGGAGGTGGAAGGGGAGGCAAGAGAGGTAGGCACCCTTATTGTAACTTTATACAAATACAGCATAATTTCTGTCCGACTTTTTTGCTTTTTCATTTCTCTAAAAATATTTCTATATAGTACCAATCCTTCCACCATTTGCTTTAGCTTCAGTGCCCACATCCATGTTATGAAAGAGTCTGTGTCATAAAGAAATCCAGAGCACTCCCGAATAGTCAGCACCCTGCTGCCAGATTGTCTGCTGTCAGTTTGTCTCCTGGCCTTGATGCTTCTTTGTCTCCTTTCTCATCATCTGGTTTGGAAGCACTAATACCCATCAGGTTGTCTTCTGTTACGTGGTGTCTTACTAGCTTTTGAATTTCTCTCCAAGGTCCTTCTCTTGGGAAAATAAAAAGCTCCATGTATAAATGGACCTGTGCAATTCAAACCCGTGTTGTTCAAGGGTCAACCATATATTTTGTTGTGGGTGGAGTGTTTTATAAAAGTCAACTAGGTCAAGTTGATGGATAGTGTTCAAGTCTTCCAACGACTCACTCTTTTTCCTTCTGTTTATCACTGATTGACCAGTGTGGAATCCCCTACTCTGATCATAAAATTATCTGTTTCTCCTCTTGGTTATGTCAATTTTTGTTTCATATATTTTTAATTTCTGTGTACATGTTGGATTGTTAACACATACTGTTTTTTTTTTTTCCCTTTCGTTTATATCTTCCTTTCTTATGTGGTTAAATCAGGAAAGACAAAAACATAGCATTTTCATTTTCTTGTTTTTTTAAATTGTGATTTGGGTGAACATTTACAGAGCAAATTCACTTTCCATACAGTAGTTCACATACACTTTGTCTCATGACATTGACTACAATTTATCCCAATGCAACAGCTCCTCTCCCACTTCTTCCCGATAGTTACCTCTTCCCTGTGTCCATCCCTCCATGCACCTCTGCCCCCTGAGCTGTCTCCCTGTACATAAACAGCCCTTCTTTCTCCCATGATTGTTCTCTCCAAGGAGTATATCTACCTTAGGTAAATGTTCAACTCATATGCCTGTCTTTTTGGCTGGAAGCAGGTGAGGGTTCAATTCCAGACTTGAAGGGCAGCTAGGGACCATATTCTCAGTGGTTCCACCAGGCTCTATCAGATCAGCAAACCTGATCCCTTTTTTTTTAATTCCCTCAAATAATTTTGAGTTGTGTTCCACATTGTTCTCCCTCTCTGCTCTGGTTACCCAGTGCCACTCTGACAATACATATACCGCAGATGGGATGCCCTTAACAAACAGGAGTTTATTCTTACAATTTGGAGGCTTTAAGTCCAAGTTCAAAGTGCCAGGCTCTAGGGGTTGGGTGAAAGCCCCTCAACCTTGGGGTCCAGCTCTGCCTCCTGCTCCCAGCCCACTGGAGCTAGAGGTGTTTCTTCACTCAGACACAGCTGCTGGCTGCTGAGGCTGAGAAGCCCCAAGGTTGACAGGTAAAAAGGCACAGCCCCGATGTTACCAAACCATTCGGCAGGCCATTAACTTAAGTCCATTGTAAGTCCCAAGGTCGGCAGAGCATGGCAGGCTATTGAACAATGACACAGCTACATGCAGGGTCCAAGCGTGCCATAGGCTAGAGACCATTCCTAAGGCTTCTCCTTAAATACAGGAAAGCAGATCACATCACAAAGGCAGCTACTCAACTGTTTGTGGTAGATCCACCATGGAGTTGATTGCCAGTCTCATCATGGGGAATAACTACCATCAGCTGCCCAGCCATTCAACCAGGCCCCAGCCAAGTTGACACACAAATGTAACTACCACACTCTCTATCCAGGATCTCCTACATAGATCGCCCTCCAAGTGGTTGACAGTAGTAGCCGGACATGTTAACACATTCTTAATGGGGTGACTCTTACCATTATGAAATGTCCTTCTTTGTCCTTGATAATAGTACTTATTTAGAAATACACTGCCTGCTATTGATTTAGCCACTACAGCTTTCTTAAAATTAATGATGCTTTAGTATTTCATTTTATCCTGTACCATACCTGTGGGTTTATACTTAACATGAGCTTTTGTAGCTAGCTTTTTAATTCAGTCTAACAATCTTTGCCTTTTAACCGAGATATTTACCAATTATATTTAATGTAACTGCTAACCAGAAGGCTGACGGTTCAAACCCACCAGCCACTCCTCGGAAGGAAGGTTGGGCAATCTACTTCCGTAGTGATATTGCCTTGGCAACCCAAGGAGGGGTCGCTCTGAGTTGGGTCTGACTCGCTGGCACGTAACAACAACATTTGTATGGTTGGATTTAAGTCTACCACCTTGTTATTATCTATCTGTACTTTGTGCTTTGTTCCCTTTTCACCATCTTCTTCTGGTGTGATTGGATATTTCCATGATTTCATAGGAGCTCGGGTCACGTAGTGCCTAAGGCACTTGACTGCTAACCAGAAGGTTGGTGGTTCAAACCCACCAGCCACTCCTTGGAAAGAAGGTTGGGCAATCTACTTCCGTAGTGATACTGCCTTGGCAACCCAAGGAGGGGTCGCTATGAGTCCGGTCTGACTTGACGGCACATAACAACGTCACAACATGATTTCATAGTATTTTCTTTATTGCCATGTTAGTTATCCTGGAGCTCTCTGTGTCTCCAGAGCTCTGCCGTGCAACTTCCAGCCCCCTCAGCCTTTCTGACTTCTTAACCTTAAACTCTGCCTCCTTAACCATTTGAGATCTCCATACTCTCTGCATGGGGCCCCTCTCCTTATTCTTGGTCCAGAAAGTACCTCCAGGCAGAAAGCCAGAGTAGTAATAGGCCTCATGTTGTTTGTTTTCTTTCTCTCAGGAACTGTAGTTTCATATATTTTCATATATTTTGTCCAGTTTTCTGTTTACAGTGGGAGGGTAAGTCTGGTCCTGTTACTCCATCATGACTGGAAATGGAAGTCTGGATTTATATCTATTCTCACCAGATGTCCTCTCCTCATATGCTTATGCGGAGCAAGTGTGGTGCCTTTAGAGGACCCTGGTTGGATCACTACCTCTGTGCAGCATCCCATTGGCACAACACGGAGAGGTAGCTCTCAGAGTCATGGCACAGATGCTGGGCTCAGTGTCAAGTGACCTAGTTAGTCTCAGATTATAACTCTGCTACCTGCATTGTGAGAGTTAGGGAAAGTCACTTCCCTTCCCAGAAAGGACAGAAAACCCACTTCATTATAATTTGGGTACTCAGAGTGGGCAGGGAAATTGGGGTCATGGTAAAAGCAGACTATTGAATCAGAAGACTTATGTGTATGATCTGACTCCTTCTTACATATTATAATCATTGTTAATGGAACCATTTATCCAACATGGTGGTAAGATTAGATAAGAGAACAATAAGCATGTGGCACGTGCTCCAAAGCAGTGCTCAGAAGATGTAACTGAGTCCAGGGAGGCATAAGAAGCTGTAAAGGAACTCTGGTGGTGTACGGCCTAAGGCATTGACTGCTAACCAGAAGGCTGGCGGTTCAAACCCACCAGCCACTCCTCGGAAGGAAGGTTGGGCAATCTACTTCCGTAGAGAAACCGCCTCAAATACCCAAGGAAGGGTTGCTATGAGTCAGATCCACTTGAGGGCAGTGAGTTTGAGTTTTATTATTACTATTCATAATTACTATTCATAATTCCAGTTGTCCTTTCAGTAAAATAGAGGACAATTTTGATAACACCACAATGGTTTGAATTTGTTAGACCTTACAGCTCTGGTGGTGTAGTGCCTAAGGCATTTGACTGCAAACCAGAAGGCTGGCGGTTCAAACCCACCAGCCACTCCTTGGAAGGAAGACTGGGCAATCTACTTCCATAGAGATACTGCCTCAGAAACCCAAGGAGGGGTCACTATGAGTTGGGACTGACTCCATGGTAGTGAGTTTGGTTTGGTTTGAGTTTAGCAATATAAAGTAAAGCAGAGTTTTTAACAAGACTTTACTCTCCTTACTAGTTATTTCCCCTGCTGTTTGACTCTGTTCATTTCCTTTTTATTGCTTTGTGGGTTTGAGTTAGAGGAGGATATGATAAGCCACTCCCTAGAAGGAATAGACCATTTTCCAGTAATTTATGGCCTTTTGAGTTTGCATATCATGGCTTTCTCAGTTCCCCATTGGAGGCCCCAGCCCTGTGGAACCTATTTCCCCCCAAAGAAAATATGGGAGAGGAAGTGTAGAGTAGTGGAAAACACAGGGACTCAGTGTCACCACTTTAGCTAGGTGAAGTCAGAAACACTGTTTCAGAGAAACCACCATAGTATGGATGGTGGTTTCAAATCCTAGCTTTGCCACTTCGTTGACAAGCTACTTCCTAAGGAAGGTTGTATAAAAGACCCCCTGTCCAGAGCTGTGTACTGAAGAGCTGCCGCTCCTCTCCCTTGACAGCTCTCTAGCATGGTAGTCACTCTTCAGGTACCTTAGGAATATCCAGCACTAGGATGTCATGTCAGCCATAGGTGTGTATCATTGTCACCTACAAGGACACAGATCTACCCAGCATATTTCTGTGCTTTGGAAAAAGACTGGGGTGGAGAATCACCATTTCAGATAACACAGAGTGTGCCAGGAAAGAGGCGGTCTCCTTTTCAGGTGGAAACAGAAATGAAATGCAAAATTTGGTTGATAAACCAGAGGAAATACTGGGAGTTGAGAAGAAGAAAAGCAGAGTTTATTTTTACTATTAATAATAATGACAGATGGTTTTATTGAGTGTTTACTCTATGCCAGGTCTCTACTGAGTGCTTTTCGTGCCTTATCCCTCAGATGAAGAGCCTGAAGCTCAGAGAGGTTCTCGGTGACTTGTCCAAGTGGTACGTGGTTAGTGGACGATGAGAGTGGAACCCAGGCTGTCTGACGTCAAAGACTGAACTCCTAATCACTATATTCCACTACATTTGTACAGAAAACTGGGCGAGGCATATCTGAGTCAAGTCTCATTTTTGATAGGAACTTGTTCCGTGACCTCTGGTAGATCATTTCCCCTCCCTGGATCATAGTCCTCCCCATCATCTTAAAAGGAGATGATGCTGGATAATTTAAACCCCTTCTGGTTTTCTGTGACAGCGTATTTTAAATGTGTATGTGTTTTAGGCTGAGGAAAAGGCAGATGCACTCAATAAGGAGCTGCTTATGACCAAACAGAAATTGATTGATGCAGAAGAAGAGAAAAGACGGCTGGAAGAAGAGTCTGCTCAGGTGAGGGGAACGTTAGCCCCCCCCCCCATTCCTCTGTGTCTTACAGATGCTTGAGAGTTGGAATTCAGCTGGGGGCGTGGGGCTTCCTGAAAACCCAGAAACAGCTGGCTCATGCCAGCTTCTCTGCACAATCCCGTTGTATTTACTATGTGACACGTGATGCTCTTCACTCAAGCCCGGGAGGAGACAGTGGGTCACAGCCCATCTGTCAGTGGAGCAGAGGAGATTTCTGTGCATCAGCATCTGAGTGTAACAGACAAGAGGATTAGCATTTCTGCAGAAGGAGAGCAGACGTAATGCAATCAGTGTCTGACTCTTCCCTCCGTTGTCCCCTGATGCTTCCCCCATAAAGCAAACTCTGGAAGTTTTACTCTGAGCCAGGTCTTCACAGCCACTGGGGCACAGACCGATAGCCAGCAGGAGCTTTGGGTGCTGTACACCCTGGAGCACGTTCTTTCCTCCTCTCCCCGCCATAGTTCCGCCTCATAGTGACCCTCTCAGGCTGTGTCAGGACTGCCTAAGGTGAGGGATGACAGAGCACTGGGTGTATATGTGAGGTGCGAAAAATGACATCCTCAGAGTAGCTGTTTGATCTGCGTGTGTTTGGCCTATACCTCCTCAGCCAACATTCTTCACAGAACCTGCTGCACTGGCAGGAAGGAATTTCAGTGAAAGTTCCATGTAATGAGATTTGATATTTCTGGAATTTTTCACTGTTCTATCCCTTTCCTGGCATCAAGAACGGGATTAGTAGCTGCTGAGAGTGAAGGAACAAAGTAGACGACTTAGGGCCCTTCCAGAGGTAGGTCAGGCACTTTTCAGAAAGCCCAGCATTAAGTTCCAGAGCTTCCTTTATTTTTCCCTTAAAGCATTCACTTTTGCTTTTTTATGTGTGCAGTTAAAAGAAATGTGCCGTCGGGAGCTCGACAAGGCAGAATCTGAGATTAAAAAAAACAGTTCTATCATCGGTGACTATAAGCAGGTGGGTCCTTGGGAATGGGCCACACACTAGAAGCCCTGCTTTTCTGGATAAAATGTATGCCCTTCAAACTCAAATGCTTGAAAACACCCTGGTTTCAAATCCTAGCTTTGCCACTTTCATTGACAAGCTACTTCATTCCATGGACAAGTTATTTCACTTCTTTCTCAACTGTAAAACATGGGAAATAATTCTTGTCTGGCAGGACTGTTTGAAGAATTCCATGAGATTATGTCTGTAGAGTACCCAGCATAGTGCCTAGCACATAGTAGGCACTTGCTAAATGAAAGCCACAGTACGTTCTTGGGCGCACTTGCATTTTGGAAACTAGTGACTTACGGTCATGTGGCAGTCCATTTCTCTGCCCAACTTGTTGGGTAATAAGGATATAACTGGTCTTGTTCCTTCCTACATCGGGATCTCATGTGGTTCATTAGGCTGGGACGTTTCATAAACCATTGGCCATTGAATGTGCCACCAAAAGTTTCCTGCCAGTCCTAGGCCAGTGGATGCAGAGGTGGCACAGCTGCTGGGACTCCCGCTCATCCGTCAGGCTCACCCACCTCCTGTGCAGCAGCAGTCTGTTTTGTACTGTGTTAGTTCCACTTAGCATATTAATATTCTAGCTCCCACTGTAGAATTTAACTTGAGCCCAAATTATGCAGATGATTATATTGCTCCCGAAATTGTTGTTTTATGTTTAGATTTGTTCTCAGTTGAGTGAAAGATTGGAGAAACAGCAGACAGCTAATAAAGTGGAAATTGAGAAAATTCGGGTAAGTCGTTAAATCTTCCTTTACCAAAGAGATTTCCTATCATCTAGTTCATTGTTGGCCATATTCAGGACAGTGGGTCTTGGGAAGGGGCAGTTTTAACCTTGATTTCAAAAGTGAAAGAAGCCAACAGGTGCTTGGTAAGGTGCTTGTCACAGGGCTTGGCACACTAATTGGCGAGTAATGCTATCTATGCCTGTCTTCTCTAGAAGAAATAATATACTAGAACAGAAGGCTCTGGCTTTAGATTTCAAAGTGTACATGTGTCACAGAGCTCCTCCAGGATTTTCCCATGTCGTCAGTAGAGTTGACTGCTACAGTGTACCCAAGGGCCACACACAGCCTGAGCAGTCCTCCAAGGAAGATTTTGAGTGAAGGTGGGCTACAGAGGTCAAGAACACATTGTCTTTCCCTAGCGTTGTTCTATAGAATGGAAACACTCTCCACCTGAACTCATTCTGTCTGCTATAAAACATCCAAATTCAATGAGAAAGATTACAAACAACATTTTCCTGTTTGGTTTTTTAATTATTTTTAATGTGTTGTGAGTTTGGTTTTTGTCACTTGGTGCTCTTTTTTTTTTTTTTTAAAAAAAGAAAGCTATACCTGTATTTGTCAAATTTTACTAAGGTGAGTAATTTACTGAAAGATAGTTCACTGACATATTTGCAACTGAGTGGACAGAAACATGGGGAAGTACTTAAGCTAGAGGTCTCTCCTTGTGGCTGTGTTTGTACAGCAGCAACATTCTGGGGTGTTTGTGGAGCAAGATTCCTCAACTCTGGCCTCCAACATGTTAGTGTTTAACCAGGAGGGTCCTGTAATCCCGTTACAGCTGGCATCACACTGTGGTGTATAGTTTTTCAGTTTTTGTTCCATATTAACTTTAACATACCAAATTTTACTTGTTTGAATATTAAGCATTGTTTTTTTGACATTTATGTCTCTGAAATTAGGATGTTTTATAATTGATGGATTTTTGTGGCTTAATAGTAGCAACATTTCGTCTTGGAGGAATATAAATCATGGTGTTGACTACAGTCATTAGCATCTTGCACAGTATATATTTATTTGTGAGCATACTTTATGTACATTTTTGTGTTCTATTTCTTTTACCCAGCATTTAAGCATTTTCTAAAAGAGCCTTTAGCGGGTGCATACTTCCTTATATACGTATAAAACAACATACTTAATTACTTCTCAATTGTTGGATAGTTTATTATCCCCCCCCCCCATTTCTAATTTTGCAGTGAAAATACTGGTACATCTTTATCTACTCACTGCTTCTTCGTTTTCTTAGCAAAAGTCCCTAGAAGTGAGCTTCCTGGGATAAGACCTAAGAATATTTTTATTGCTTTGGACATAAAATTCCAGGTGGCTTTCCCAGTAAGTTGTCTCCCAGCTTTCAAAGAGAGCAGTTTTTCAGGAGCAATACTTCTTCAAAACAGCTCTGGTGGCACAGTGGTTAAAGCATTGGGCTGCTAACCAAAAAGTCAGCAGTTGAAACCCACCAGCTACTCTGTGGAGGAAAGATGAGGTAGTCTGCTTCCGTACAGATTTATAGCTTTGAAAGCCCTCGGAGCAGTTCTGTTCTGTCCCCTCAGGTTGCTGTGAGGCAGAGTCAGCTCAGTGGCAGAGCTTGGTGGCACTCAGCATGGCTCTCTTGGCCTCCTAGGAAGGAGATGCTCATACTGTCCTAAAGGGCATTTTCTCTTGACATCAATCACTGTCCCTTTACATTCGACATTCCATTTCAGCAAAAAGTGGATGACTGTGAGCGTTGCAGGGAATTTTTCAACAAAGAAGGACATGTGAAGGGCGTCAGTTCAGCCAAGGAGGCTTTAAATGAGGACCCAGACGAAGAGAAGGCGACCCTCAAGAACCAGCTGAGGGAGATGGAACTGGAACTGGCACAGACCAAGCTCCAGTTGGTGGAGGCTGAGTGTAAGATACAGGTAAAGCCATGGGCTCTGGGGCCCACTCTTGGTGAGCAAATGTGCTCTCTGCTGCTGGTACAGTGGACTCAGACACGTGTGTGGGACTAGATTTCCTCATGTGAACTGGAAACCTTCAATGTCATGTTAATGGTTGGTTTTTTGGTTGATTTTTCTTCTTAAAAAGAAAAAAAAAATCTTTGACTATAATCTTCATAGGAAGAAGCCCAATACTTAAAATTTGCTGAGTAGGTTTAGTCAGTGTTTGGCTTCGCCTGTGGACTACACTTTGTCATATTGATGATGATACCTACAAAATTTAGAATCTTTGTAGAAGATGAATAGAAAAGCACATGCTCTGAAACCATCCCACCACACCCTCAGACCTTGTGTTACTCACATAGCCTTGCTGCACAATGCGCATGAGCAGAGTCCCTAGCTGATAGGATTGTTTGGAGGACAGAGTAAGACAATGCATGGAAAGGGCTCAGCACATCCATAGGGAGGGCTTCATAAACGTGAGCTTGAATTTTCCAGCTCCCATCACTTACTAGCTTGTGACCTTGGGCGTATCCATTCCTGATGAAGCAGTAGGGGCTGTTTTGGTCATCTTCACACTGCATTGCAAGTTCCTCCAGCACTGATACTTAGCACAAGGCTGGCACTAAGCACTGTGGGAGGAACAGAGCTTAGGACAAAAGCTTAGGATCTGTGGTCTCCCTTCTTTGCACACATTCACTGGGCATCTGCTCTTTGCCAGGCCCTGTTCTAGGTGCTGGGACTGCAAAGCTAAGACGTGGCTTGTGTGACTGTCCAGGACAATCAGGAAAGGCATCACACCAAGGCAGCAGTATCTGAGCTGTGATCAAAGAATGAACAGGGGTTTGCCAGATGCAGAAGAGAAAGAACAGTGAGCATTCCAGGTGGAGAGAGTGGCATGTTCAGTAGCATAGAGGGCCGGAAAGGCCTGCCCTGGTAGGGAACCTTAGGCTCCTGTGAGCGCCTTCCATGTACTAGGGGTGGAGGTGGGCTTGAAGGCTTGTGAGGCATCTCAGATGCCATGCTAGTTTAGACTGTAAACATTTGTGCTGGAAATTAATGATGCTCCATTTGCCTGGTATGCAGTGGCTGGACAGGGGAGGGAGACGCTAAATTAGGACGCGGTTTTAATAAATAGACGAGAGAAAGGTCTCAGATCTTTAGGCATTCCAGAGGCCTCTCAAGGGTAAATGGACTGAATTCTTGTCTTGGCTCAGCTCTGGGGAGACAGTGTCTCTGACACTGGCGCGCAGCATCCTCATGTGCATTGTTCCTGTTGCAGGACTTGGAGCACCACTTAGGCCTTGCCCTCAATGAGGTCCAGGCCGCCAAGAAGACATGGTTTAACCGAACACTGAGCTCCATAAAGACGGCAACTGGGGTTCAAGGGAAAGAGACTTGCTGAGGGCAGCTGCTGCTTCCAGACACCTTCAGAAAACAAGACACCTTTTGTTGCCTTCTTTGGCCAGATGTGTGATTCTGTGACATGTCCCAGGACCAGAGTGTACCTAAGTCAGATCCATAGAAGCATGCTGGTAGGTCATTGGACCAGAGCTCACGAAGCAGGCAGCCTCTGGGGTAGGGCTTTTCTAACTACTGATACTAACAGGCCTGCTAGCTCAACTGATGCTCTGAACACGTTCTATAAACACTCCCTGGTGTTACTGCCCAGGCCTTTGTCCAGTGTAGGTCACCACCTTAACCAGCCCAAAGGCTGAGTTTACATGATCAGAATTGGGGGATCCTTTGGTGTGTTGTTTTTTCTTAATCTTTAATTTTTAAAAAATAAACATATTATATATACAGATGGGGGGAGGGGACCAGGGGATCAGTAACTCGAAATAATTTGTATCTGCTTCAGTGCCAGCAGAGGGTCCCCCAGGTAGACATGGAAAAGCACTTTGTTTTAAATAGGAAGGTTTCATGGTTGTAGTTGAAGCCACCTAGTTTTGTTAAACTATAAAATGCACAGGTGTTTGGTTTGTTTGGCATTATTCACATGTTTCTGATCAATTCTATGCAACTCTCATAGTTCCTGTTTTTTAGCGTTAGCTGCCAAAATCACTTCACAATGTACATTGGGTGACTTAACTGTGAGACTGGATTAATCAGAACGTGGACAAATCTTAATTTTGCTTCATGTGTCATGTATATGTGTATATATAAATATCTTTTCCCAAGACACCCACTTGACAGTGTTTAATCCCAGACTAGGACTGCTGATCTGCACAACTGAATCCTGTGGTCGTTTGGGCACTTGATTCCACTCGAGGCTTGTGAGGCTCTGCTCTTCCCACCATCCTGGGACCTGTGATGAGATCCCTCACTTCAAAGTTCCTAGTGTTTTTGCACAACACATTGTACAAGTGAGAAAGTCACTGAGCTGTGTGTGTGTTTGTGTAAATGTATTGTGCAGGATGCACATGCTGCAAGGCCACCATCCTCCTGTCCTCTGTCCCTTCCCCGACTGCCTGGCCTCATCTGCTCTGCCTGAACCTTTGGACCCTCCTCAGAGTGTGGTTGGGTATGATCCCACTGTTCAGATGGGCTGCAGGTTCTCATTTCAGAGCTATGGAATGGAGTTTTAGCACCTTTAATTTATATAGTTCAATGCTGACTGAAGCTGTCTCACAGATCTCACCGTCTTCTCTGCGTGTAGTGTGGGGTCACTGGGTAGCTAGTTACAAGAGGCACTGGTTTGTACATAGACACACTTGGGTTCTGTATCTCATCTCGTTAGCTGTACTAAAGCTTGCTGAGGTCACCTGTGATAAGGAAGGTAACATGTGGCAACCCTTCCCCACAAAACCATCCTCCTCCCTCCCCACCCTGCTGCTTTCTGTGTTGTCCTTGTTCAGTTACCGAAACGGCTGTAAGCCCATCTAACACTAGGTGCGTGGACATTGTGCTAGGATAGTTTCAGTGTGTCAGCTTTATGAATTGAAATATAAACCAGTAAAACTGTATTACTATTTCTTTTGTTGGTTTTATTTTAACAAGCATATTCATTAAATATTTTGGTATAAACAGTACTGCTTTGTAAAAGCCAGCTTTATCATTATGTGTTTCTGCCTCTTGCCTCCCCACATATAAGCAGAATCACACAATTCCCCACCCTTCTGTGTGCCAAACAGGTTTGAGTAAACTCCAGGCAGTTCTTGTTCTTTCAGTTACTGGGCAGCTAACAGGTGCCAGGCAGTGCCCAATGAGAAAAGACACAAGCCTTGTCCTTTGGGAGACTGATACTTAAGCATTAGTTACAAGCATTGCCCCTCTTTTGGAAATAAAGAGGAGTGTGGTCACTGGAGTGTGACACTGTGTTTGAGGTTTAGGAAATTCTTAAAGGGTGTTAAGAGTGGAAGTAGGCTTTGAAAGACAAAAGCATCTTACCAGACAGTATTCTGCTCGTTTGCAAGCCATACACATCCCTGCCCACAGGGATGCCTTTGTCCTCTCTGCAACAGGACGAAGAAGGAATGCTTCTCTAACCCTCCAGGACCCCACCCCACCCAGCTCTTGAACAGAAGCAGGCTGAGAGAGACCGCTAACTTCACACATGCGGGAAGGCAAGAAGATTGGTGGGCAGCATCATCTCCCACCCCGGTCTTCTCTCCGTCTCACCGAGGCTAGGAAGGTACCTACCAAGGGGCCTGGCCTATGGCAGGTGCGGGCACAGTCCAGGCCGAGGGCGCCAAGCCACAGTGGCGATCCTTTGCTACTCAGAGGCTCCACGCTGGAGAGCATTTTTCTGGGATCCGAACACCTGGCCAACCCCTTCTCAGGGTGAAAGGGAGAAGAATTCAGAAGGACCAGTCTGCTCAAGGCTTTCCCAGTCCTTTAGGTCCCTGTGTTCAGGAATGTAGAAACTTAGCAGAAATCCTCACCCTTGCATCCGTGCCCAAGCCCCGAGAAAGCAGTGTATACAGCATTCAGCTGTGGCACACAGGGCCTGACTCAGATACAGGTCCTGCTCTCAGGAAAGTCCCCCAGTTATGTGGAGACCAAGACCAAAAAGAGTAACTCCAATACTGTGTGTGTGGTTAAGTGATGGACCAGGTGTGTAGGGTCCTGTGGGAATAAGGAAGGTGTGTGTCACTGCGAGAGAGAAGATGTAGTGACACAGCTGACCTGCACTGAGGAGAGGAACTGCTTGGGTCGGGAGGCAGGAGGACGACAGTGTCGGAGGCAGAAGAAACGGGGTCAGCACTCTGGTTTGCTTGAAAAGTGACGGGAGCTGAGGTGGGTTAATTAGATTGGGGCCATGCTGAAGAGTCTGAAGATGATGGAGAGCCACTGGAGAGTGTTAAGCCAACTTTAGGAACCTCCCTATTAGTTAGTTAGTCCTTTAAGATGAAAGATTGAGAAAATGAGAAATTAGGGTCAGATTAGGCTCAGAGCAGAAGTGCTAATACAGGGATAGACTGAGAAGGGAGGCTAGATTTTAGAAAAATTCCTGGGGAGTCAGTACAACTTGATGAGGGAGAGAAAACACCACACAAATCAACTTTCTGCTTTCACATTAAGGACTGGCGATGATCTGGAGGGTCCAGAATCTGCAGCAGCTCAGTCGTGTGGGCATCATCTCCAGCACAGTTTCTCAACCTCTGAACCAAGGACATTTCAGAGCAGGTCATTTGTTGGGAGGGGCTGCTGTCCTGTGCATTGTAGGGTGATTAGCAGCGTCCCTGGCATCTGCCCACTAGATTCAGTAGCACCCACCTCACCCCAGTTGCACAACCAAAAAATCTCCAGAAACTGCCAAATGTTCCTTGGGGGCCAAAACTGCCCCTCATTGAGAAGCACTGCTCTAATATGTAAGACTGTCCAGGGAATGTTCAGATGACATGAAGGGTAGATGGAGACCTAAGGACTGCCACTCAAGGGAGAGGAGAGAAGACAGACACACAGAACAGTGGGAGACAGTGGATGTCCAGAGATGAGGACCAGCAAGAACAAGACTAAAAAAGCTCACTGGATTTGACAATTGGGAGCTTACTGGTGACCCTGGCAAAAGCAGACTCTGAGGTTGGTGCGGGCAGTGGAGAAACCAGATTGCAGTGAGTGAGAAGTGGGTGGTGAAGAAGCACAAACAGGAAGTTGGCTACTAAGAAGCCCAGGGGGCATGGAGTGTGGCGGGACCATGGTTGGGAAGAGCAGAGCATATGGTTGCGTGTCAGGAAATCAAATTCTGGACCTGTGACCTTGGGCCCACTTCTTCCCTGGCAGTGTACTGAGGATTTTCCTAAGTTGGTAGGGGACCTGACAGGTTGAGGGAACTGTCTAGCGGGTGGGCCCTGCCGCTGCCTAGCTGATTGCTGAGCGGAGTTCATCATATTCACCAGGAAGGAGGCTCAGAATGAAAAGGTAAGAGGGATTTGGCTCAAAGCCCTGCCCGGCCTGCCACCTTTCCCTCTGCTCTGAACACCAAGGCTTGGTGGCAGGGGCTGAGCAATGAGATGAACAAAGGAAAGAAAACTCCACAAGCGAGGACAGTCTTGAGCCCACTCTCGGCTCTGGAACTGACTCAACAGTTGAAAAAACCAGATGTGTAGAGAGGAGTCACATCCTTCATGGGCCAACCTCCTGTTAGGCTCTCAACTCTGCTCATGCCCTGTTCTCCCTCCAGTGGCCAGAACACGACTATGAGCTAACTGATGTTATTCCCAGATTTAAAAAGAAAGGCTTGTTCATGTTCACGTTGTTTAACATATACCACCAAGTCCACCTTCTCTTCTAGGTTCCCAAGAGCAGGAGAAACGATGCCCCTTCCCAGCATTCCCCAGTTTCAATTCAACAAGCTCCTTCCTGTGGGCAAGCCTTGTACCCATGGACAAGAATGCCTGGCTTCCCCTTAAGCCTTTTGAGGCAAACCCTGCATGAGGATGGAATCCTTAGGCATCCCTTAGGAACGGGGCCACAGTACGCCTGGCCTGGTCAGCTCTTCTTTCACTCAATTCAGGATGATTCTGGTATGCAGGGAGGAAGTGGGACCCCCAAGTTACAAAATGTGGTAGAAATCCAGTGCCTCAGCCCACACAGCTCTCCCCTTACCTGGATGGCAGCAGCAGCAGCGAGTCTGGGCCTGGTTCCCTCGAAGACACCTCCTTAAACTGGGCCCGCTTTGTCCTCATTCCTCAGTGCAGGCTGACACCCTGCTGTGGTCTTAGGCACTCCACATTCCAGGGCGGCAAGAGCAGTAGGAAGAGCTTCAGCCTTGTATTCAAGCTGCTGCTGTCACTAAGAAGTTCTATACCCTGTGCCAAGTCATTTGATCTCTGAGCCTTAGTTTCCTTTTTCTGTGACGTGTGGGAAATACCCCCCCCCAACCCTCATAACAAGTGTGAGGCTTGAGAATGCTTGCGGTACAGGAAATGCACCTGATAATGTGAAGATTTAGTAAGATGTGGCACTCCTTCCTTCAACCTGTTTAACTTACTACTACCACTCATTGTGGTGATAGCCAGGCTGCTAGGGTTAGTCACACAGTGAGTAACCTTTCTACAGCATTAGCAGGCAACTAGACTTTGAAAGATCACAAACTGGAACGTGGGTTAGGTTTTGGCCCCTCCGCCGCCACTGGTCATCACAAGGCGTCAAGCTGAAACCCTTCAAGCTTTCTCAGCCCCTCTCACTTGGCATGAATGTGAGATCCTGTAATACACACACAGCTGGAGCCATCGAGAAGGCCAGGAAAAGGGGGTCCTGCACTTGAACCTTTTTCATCACAGGCTGATTATTCACTGAACAGAACAGTTCAGCCCATTGGTGTTTAAGACAGAAGCTTTTATTTTTATTCATCCAAATGGGGAAAATGCAACATGTCAGGGCATTACAGACAGCCTGCAGCAGCTGGACAAGAGGGTCAGTCTATGGCAGAGTCCAACAGAGCTCCATGTGGAGGAGCCAGTGTGGGTGCTGCCTGCGGGAGCTGGGGCAGCAGAGAGTCCCTTTGGATGAAGGCCAGGCATCTCTGGGCGAGGCACTGGTGACAGTCCACACGCGCAGGCTGCTGCTCAACACCATGAAGGTTTATAGTTCAGAGTCCTACGTGGAATCATTGCCCCAGAGAGGAAGGACAATCCGGAGTTGGTTGCATTTTCCGAGGTGGTTTTTTTTTTTTTTTTTTAAACACAATATACAACGTAAAGTTATTGCCAAGGACTTTGCACTGCAAATTATACTATTAACACTGGCATACTCAAAAAAAACACAATAAATAGATATAGGTAGATATTTTAATTACTAAAAACTAATTTGGCCATCACCAGACCGGAATGAGCTATAGCCAGGAGTCCAATGTCAAGTGCGTAACCGTGCAGTAGGGCAAGGTTTCTACCCACAGCTATACTTGGCCTTCTCCATGCCTCTTGAACCCCGCAACTTTGAGGCTGAGGAAGAGCTAAGGCCAAGGAGGGCCACTTTACTTCTTAGTGAGGGAAACTTCAACAGCTCAGGGCTGTACGCCCCACCTCTTCCCAAACACTGAGTCTGCTTGGAGTGGGTGAAAAGCAAGTCTTAACAGAGCTCTCTCCTCCAGGAGCCCTGCACAACAGGTGAACCAGGGATGCAGGCATTGGGAGGCTAAAAACGCTGAACCAGGCCCTAAGCCAGTCCTGGTCCCAGCCCATCTGTTACCCTGTGCCAAAAGCACCCTTGAGGTCAGACCCTTCAGCCTTACTGCTCCTGGAAGTATCCTGGCCTTAATTAATGGCTACCTCCTGAGAATGTGGCCAGGCTCTGACCAGCCACTTACAGACACCAAAGGTTCAGCACAACAGACCAGACAAGCAGGTCGAGGGTGGAAGGCCTGAGTTCACATACGCTTTGGGGAGAACAGGGTAAGCTCTGCTAAGGGCTAAAGAATATGAAGCCAGGTGGCTCATGACCCTTTAGGAGAAGAGAAGAGCAGCAAAGGCAGGGAATTCTCGCCTTGACTAAGCATCTCATTTGCCTCCTCAAGCCCTGGTGTGCTGGGAAGGAAGGTGCCTGGAAGCTGGAGACAGCTTACACGACAGATCCACCTTTGATTCACGGAGATGCACAAAGTCAGCCTCTGGCGAGGCTCCGCGGCGCATCCCAGCAGTAAGCCGCCTTCTACAGGGAGGCGCTAAGAGACACCTCCTGCCCGGCCGTGCCAAGACCCAGCTCTGAAAACCCACCATGTTAAGTGAACTACAGAAAAAGTGATGATCAGTACCACCTCTAAGAAATGAGGGCTGCAGAACAAACCCTGCCTAGATACACAGGGATGGTCTGAGCATGACGAGATCAGGGTTAGGGAAAGGGATGCATGTGATAGCATAATTTCTGGCATAATACCAAGTGATGATGATGATGATGATGTTATATGCCGTCAAGTCGGGCTCGACTCAGCAACAACCCCCCTTGGGTTTTCAAGGCAGTATCACTACAGAAGTAGATTGCCCCATCTTCCTTCCTAGGAGTGGCTGGTGGGTTTGAACTGCCAGCCTTCTGGTTAGCAGTCAAGTACCTTAGCCACTATGCTACTAGAGCTCCTATACCAAGTGATAGGAGAGGTATTATTTGCGCCAGGGCTAGCCTGGCTAATTTGCAAACTATATTTCATCCGTGAGCCATCAGCATGCTCTCAGGGCTCAGGGCCATAGCACCCCTGCTGTGCACAAGGATGCTTAGAAAGGTCCAGGAACCTGTCAAGGCCTCACCTCTGCAGGCCCAAGGGGTGTCTGAGCAGCGGGAACCCAGTTCTCCAGCAAGAGGAGCGGTGCAGTGCTCTGCCCAGAGAATAGAAAGCACAAGCAATCCAGAAAAGAGGAAAGAAGTTGAAAACTTAAAACGCAACTTTCTAAAATACAAGTGCAGAAGGAACTTCTTCCTATCCCTATCTTTGACTCATTTCCATGAACAATTAAATTAAAAAAAAAAAAAAAAAAAAACCACTCTCAGAGCAGCCAGAATATTTAGGTTAAATTAAAAAAAAAAAAAAGAATTTGAATCATCATCTGTTTCCTCCAAAGCAGAACAGGAGACAGATGGCATCAAGCCTATGATGGTGGGTTAGGGCAGGGCCCGGCCTAGGCGAGGCTCCAGCTCTTGAAGTTACTTCTGGTGCCTGACAGAGCCTCCCTGTGAGGCTGGCCCTTGGGCTGCCTGATGCAAGGCTGCAGCTGGCCCAGAGCAGAAGGGACAAATTCCACCTTCAGCGAACGTGGGAGTACAGCCTCTGTCAGGCTTACATTTTGTCATTTTCCCTTCCCTGAACCCAGAAACACCTCTAGAAAATCAAGTGCTCTTTCCCTCTGTGATGAGTTATGACACATTTCGTGTTAAAGCCTGAGAGCCACCCCACTCCCCGAAGAGACAAGACCAGTCAGTAAAATGCAAGAGGCGTATTCATGCTGCAGGGAGGGAGCCAAGTGAGCCAAAGGCAGTGGCTAGCATAGCCCACAAGCACAATTTCTCGGACCGTTTTCCTTCCCACAACCTTCCTCTCATTTTCAGACATTAGAAAACACAGCAAGCAGCATCCAGTCCCTAAGCTGTCAGTCGTTTCCTGCCTGTTGTTGTTGTTGTTATGTACCATTGAGTCGGACCCGACTCATAGTGACCCCTCCTTGGGTTTCTGAGGCAGTATCACTACGGAAGTAGATTGCCCCATCTTCCTTCCGAGGAGTGGCCGGTGGGTTTGAACCACCAGCCTTCTGGTTAGCAGTCAAGTGCCTTAGGCACTATGCTACCAGAGCTCCCCGTTTCCTGCCTAGGTGCTGCCATCACCATCACAAGTCCTGCCACCAGATGGCTGGGTCCTGGGGCCCCATGAGCTAGAATCTCTGAGTGGAGCACACTCCCACACCTGGTCTGCTGCTGCTTAGCACACCTCCTGACCTGGTCCTGAGGACAAGCAGCCTCCAGAAGCCATGTGGAAGGACCGTTGTGGTGGGCGCTGCCAGCCCACTTGATCCCCTCCTTGTGACCAGCTGCAGGGAGCTGGCGGAAGCCTCACTTGGAGTCTCTTGCTACCACTCCCCAGCTGTGTGGGTGGGCAATGGCCATCCCCTCTCCGATTGGGTCCCTCGGGAATCAACTGAAATCTCACTTGTGCAGGTGCGTGAGTCACCATCTTTCTGCAGGCCGCCCCTGGCAGCCGCGGGCTCCCACCACCTGCAGCATTCACCCCTCCTGACTCTGGTTCATGTTCTTGGAGAATGCTGGCATCTAGCCCCATCCCTGGCAGCCCCCAAATGCTCAGTAAATGCTAGCTCCTTCCACCTGCCTGGAAACCTTCTGGGGGAAAAGCACCTTTGGAGAATAGAAGGCATGGTAGACATTCATAGGGTTTTTCGTCATACAACAACATCGAGCACGCCTTGGAGCAAGCATCACGACCTGTCTGACACCCCTCAGTCTGCCCTGTACCCAGAATAAGGCCCAAAGCAGGACAGGGTCTGTGGCCCACGAGCAATATTCCTTCACATGTCACACACATGCATCCTACCTTAGTTGAGCACAGGCCACAGGCAGAGAGAAAACGTGCCCCGCAAAGCCTTGCAGCCACCTGACTTGACTGAACCAACGGGGACCCAGCCTGAGCACCTACCCTCACATATCTGGCTCCAAGACAAAATTCGATTTGAGACAGAATGCATCATTTGCCTTGACTTTGCAGGTGGTTTTTAGAAAAATACCAGCAGGAGAGAAAAAGCCTGAAGTGGAAGACTGTCATGCTCTGCACTTTTGCGTGCTCACTGGCTCCCAGAAGCCCGTACGCAGCAAAACCCACCAACTCTGAAGGAGCTTTCTCTTTCCCACATCTAGTATACTAAGGTTAATCAAACTAAATCAAAAGTTATGATCTGTAGCCATAAACATGGTCTTCCGTGATCAAAATGGCATTTTAAAAATGTGACCACTTTGCCCTCCTGAGCATGTCTGCCTACTTACTGGTTCCAGCCACCTGGAGAATCCAATCCACTCTCCTCGGCCTGGTGTGCAAGGCCCTTCACGAGACGACCCCCCCATGTGCCTTTCCGACGACACAGATGCTCACACTGTTCAGCAGACGCTCTCACTGCCTTTGGTGCTTGTCCCCTGAATTACCCACCCCTCTTCCGCCTGGGAAGCCACTCCAGCACTGCTTCCGTCCCAGGGCTTTTCTACATCATGCTCAGCCCTCGTCTCCTCTGAGCCGCTACGGCGTGCGCTCTCGGAACCCTGGTCTGTATTTTGCTCCTTAGCCACAGGTTCTCCCCCATTCGGTACCCTACCTCTCACTCAAAACCCCAGTTCCTCACAGCACATCCTGCTTCTCATCTATCCTCAGTGCTTCCACAGGACAGATGCTCAGGAGCCTTTGTGGGAAAATGGATGATGCAGGCAGCAGATGGGAAGGAAGTCTCTAGTCCCGAGTCAGCCAAGAGTCTACAGTGTAAGGCAGGGGTTGGCAAAATACAGCCACAGGCCAAACCTGCCCACTGCCTGTTTTCTAAGTCCTATTAGACCACAGTACACTCATTCATTCACATGTTGTCCACGGCTGCTCTTTGAACTATGCAGAATTGTGTAGCTATGACAGAGCCCATAGGAGCCACGAAGGCTAAAATATTGACTGACTGGCCCTTTACAGAAAAATGCCACTAAGGCCAGGTCTAAAGCAGTGCTTCCAAGTATTTCCACATTGTAATGTGGTCACTATGATTGGGAATCAACTCAAGGCACCCAACAATACATACAAGAGAGATACCATTTGTGTGGCCCACTGGGGTTAACTGACAAGGCTGCTTGTAGTTAAGAGACAGCTAGCCCTGGGATTCTGGCCACCCTAAAGCCTCAAGAGGTCAGTGTCTCGGTATACCTTTAATCCTTTTATAACTCTAACGTTGTTAAGTGCCGTCAAGTCGGACCCGACTCATAGCGACCCCTCCTTGGGTTTCCAAGGCAGTATCACTACAGAAGTAGATTGCCCCATTTTCCTTCGGAGGAGTGGATACCAGAGCTCCCAACTCTAACCTAAGGGCTCCAAATCCCAACTGCCTCTTCAGCCTTAGTCCCCAGCAGAGCTCAAGAAATACAGAGACGCAAAAACACACCCTGCTTCCTGCCCCATGACAAGCCCAAGGCAGGACTGCGACAGACACAAAAGTAAGGACCAAAGCATATCTGCTAGTAATCTCCTTAATTCCCTGGGTTTTCCCTTCATGGTGAACGCTGTGAGGAATGTCTGTACCATCCCCTGGCGAAAGGCCACGTTCCACAGATGCTGAATCCAATGAGTTACAGCCCTTGTCTAGATAAAGAAATCCAAACTTTATTATTTAAAAAACAGAAAACACCAATATGAATGAACACCCACTGCCTGTCACTTCCTATAATAATGCCTTGATTGGTGAGCATAGCAGAAACTCTGGGAAAGAGCCAAGCTGCTGACTGACCGGTTCTCAAACCATTCTGCCTGTTTTCACTGGAGATACTGCCAAAAGCACACAGAAAAGGGCTAAGAGCCCCCATGAGAAAGTTGGGCCCACCAAAGCCCCCTTTCCCAGCCCAACAGAGATGGCCCTTGCTGTATTGAAAACCCTCTCTCCATAACCCCACCCCCTATCCATCGGCATCTTCCTCCCTTTCCCACCTTTATCAGGGGCACCACCTGGGAAAGTGCTTTGGCAGGTCCCTGCTTCCCCAGTGGGTGCTGCTTTCTCTGGCCCAAGGTTAGGTGCCTTCCCACTCTGCCCAGGAGAGGAACCAGGCCCACAGAGAGGCTCCATTTCTGCCTCCCCACCCCTCTGCTGCAGCCCTCAGCCAGTCACCCTCATCCCTCACCTGGCTACTCCCAACAGCCTCTTCCTCTGGTCTTGCCAAACCAACCCTCTAGGACTCTGACCATTTCAGATGACAGCAGTCACCACAGTGCCACACCAGGGCCTTTCACAAAGTTGGCCCAAACAGTGCAGTCTCATCTTCTGCCACTTGACCCCTCCCAATCATCGCAAGGCCCTGTTGCCAGGAAGTTCAAGCGGGGGTCCTGCAGGCCCTGCTCTTCCTAGGCATGGTGTGCCTCGCTCCTGAAATGCCACTTACTCTGTAGCAGGCAGGCTCCTAGCCAGTTCAGAGGCCAGTCTAAATGGGAAGGCTTTGCCACTTAATTGTCATGCCTCTTAACTCTTTGTAAATTCTCTTCCTCTTCACAGGCCTGTCTCTTCCCCTGAGCTGAGTAGGAGAGCTGGGAACGGGTCTGTAAGTGCCCAGCCCTGGGCCAGAGAACAGCACCCCTGTCAGGGTGTGGGCACCTGCCAAAGCCTCCGGCCTCAGATGACGGCTCTAATTCTGCTCAGAGGTCCTGGGCATCGTGGGCAGCGGCTCCACCAGCTACTCAGCAGTCTGAGAATCTGTGAGAATCTCAGTGCTTTCTCCAACTGCTCCCTCTCCCCCAACACAGAGCCTGATGAGAAGGAGGAGGTGGCAGTGAATGTTTTCTCAATAAATCCATGTACCCAGGAGGGGAGACGTGATCTTGGCAATGCCATCAATCACATCAGAGTTTGGACCAAACTGACATTTCACAATGGAATTCCCTCTATAGTACCCAGACAGCTGGCTTCCTGCTTCCACACTTTCAGTAACACAGAAGTCACTTCTCAACACCCCCCCTCACCAAAGCAGCCCAGTCAGTCAGTCAAAGGAGGCACAACTCAGCTCAAATTGCCCAGTTAACTTTCCAAAACTCTGTTCTACCCCCTGGAGCATATTTATTTATACAAGTAGCTGAGGGACACGTCCATCTTCTCACTCGCCCTTCCCTGTCCTTCAATCTCATTTCAAGTGCTTTCCTGAGTCTCTCAGGTGCCAACTTCTTTTTTTCACCTTCCAGATGATGCCCACTGTATTTTTTATTTTAAATGTAGCCTCTAAGGATGAGGGATTTTAGAAACCTCTGAGAGACTAATCTATCCATGTGATGAAAAGATCCAGTGAGATCCCAGGCAGGGGAGCACTCCGGACAATCTGTAACTGTGAGGGGGATGATCCCCTTTGGTTAGAGGCATTTTGAAGACATTTTGAAGGCCCAGCAAGGAATGGATGACAACAGACAACTAAAATGTTGGTAAGGCTGAACATGAAAGCAGACGTCCAACATAATCCCCCCTTCTTTCATCCCCTCCCCTTTTCCAATCTGAGTCTCTCTCCAAATGGCAATTACGGAGCTTGCACTCTATTATAGGGTTCAGGTGCAGCACAGGCAGCGCTGTCTGTGAAGGTAGGCCCAACTGTGCAGACTGTAAACGAATAAGCTACCTGGCTCGAGGCTGACCCGTAACGCACCTTGCCCAGGAGCAAGGTCACAAACTGTTCTGAAAGAATGAGAGAAAGTCTCGAGTGCAGGGGAGGAAGTGAGGGTGGACAAGGGAGAAGTGGGTTGGTTTTTATTTAGTTTGTTTCAAGCCACAGGGGCTATATCACAGAAGTCTGGAAGAAAAGTAAGCAGAGGCCAGAAAACTTGCCCAAGGGGTTTAGACAAAAGGACAAGATCAGTCTAGATGAGTAAAGTGTTCTCTCGCAAATACCGTGGCCACGCAAATACCGAACCCATGCAAATCATGCACACATAGGACGCATAGGAAACTAAAGCATGAGGGGGGCTGCACAGTTTGCAAAACACTGTAACTGTGTGTTACTTGCATAAAATTGGTAATCCAGGCCATTAGCATCAAGCACAGCCCCATCAGAATGTGAAGTCTCAGCCACTTACATGCTGTGTAATTTTGTGCAAGAACTTGTCTATCTCAGCCTTCCTTTCCTCACCTACAAAAGGAGAAAATTTCTAGATTCTACGGTTGTGGTGGTGTTCAAGACTAATCCCTAAAAAAGGTCTGTAAAAAGAAGGTCTCTGGTTAACTCTAAAAACAGTCTAAGAAATGTTATTTCTTCTATGTGGTTTAAAAACTCAGTAATTAAGAGCCACAATGTTTTGCCACAAACAAGTTGGGTGGTTTAAAGAAGTCCCTGGGCTTTAATCTCCTTGTCTGTGGAGTGGGAACAATAATCCCTGCACTAGTACTTCTCCAAGATGCTATGGGTAGGGCAGGAAATAAAATAATGAAGGGGAAAGGACTCTGCTGAGTGTTGGGTTTAACAAAGGCTAAGTACCAATTCTCTTCCACATACAGTCAGAACGCTCATACAACCTGGGTTTCAGAAAAGGGTTTTTTTTCCTGTTCCCTCCAGGCTTATGGCAGGTTGCTCAGAAAACTGCCACCTGCCAAGGAAGAAGATGACTGAGGGTGGGTGAGAAATACCTTTCTCTGCAAAGGAAATTGTATCCATCCCCAGACCGACCTGCTCCTAAACAGAATCAACTGGCATTATTTAGCACAGGAGCGACAAAGTTTGCAGCAGGGGGACACTCAGACAAGTTCAGCAGATTGGCTCATGTGCGGCAACTCAGAGACCAAAGCCAGCCAGGCCGGGCTCACCTCAAGAGAAGACTCCTGACTCAAGGCTGGCAGGCTTTCCTGGAAGCCTCATCTTACACAACTCCTAGCAATCAGAATTGGCCTCTGCAGTCCACCACCTCCCCCCAACCCTGCTTGCTACGTGTCCCCTCCAGCCTTAGAACTTGTCCTGGGACACTATGACTCCAAATCAGGGGTTCAGTCCCCTTAATGCCCATCTTCCACTCACCCAAATAAGCCAAAGCCTCACCAGCCCTCAGAGTCTGGCTCAAATCTTCTAAGACTTACATCTAAGACCAGGACCTACATCAGGCTGGATAAGAGAACAGGCACTCAGCTACTGAAAGACTAAGGGAAAACATGCACCTTACTATCATTGATACTCAAGCAGAAAATCCACCTACAAATACCAAAAGCTTCCTCAGTTTATAAAGCCACACCTCAGCCTTCCAGTCTATCGAAATAATCTTTTCCACTCCATACAAAAGAAAATATCCCCATCTTTAAGCCAGGAAATTTGGTCTGGAATAAGCTCAAGTCAGAGGGCCTAGATTTTAGCACAATGTCAAGGATGTGCCTGAGAGCCAGGGAGCCAGAGACACAGGAACTCTCATCTCATTCCTGCCACAGCCTGCAGTCCTGTGACGGTCTTGCCCCAGACCCCTGGCTAGTGTCAGACCTTCCTTGTATCCTCTTCCTGCATTCACCCCTAATGCTGCCTGCACACCTCCTGCCTGTTGCTGCTTTGCGCTCCTCACCTCCACTCCCAGCCTTTGCATCCACAGTGCAGTGTTGTCCAAAGAGCCTCTGGCATTGAACAGAACTGGGTTTCATTCCTGACTCTAGCACTTAACTGTGAGACTCATTTTTTCATCTGTAAAACAGGGGTAACACCACTTCCAAGAGGGTTTTGAGAATTACAGAAGAAGAATGTCCAAGTACCTGGCATACACAAGATACCAATTTTAGCATATTTCCTTCCTATCTTTGCTTTCTTGCATTCTGCTTCTTCAATCTAGTACTGCTCAAAGCCCAGAAGGATCAAAATCCAAGCTACTATTAATTCACTTACCTGGGGCATTCAGCTGACACTTTAATGCAGAGACCGTTAGTCCAAACCATACAAAGAAATCAAGGTAGAACAAACTAAAATAAAGCAGCGGACTGAAACTGGGCTCCCAGGGAGTGCTGAGACGATGTCCTAACCACAGCCAGGCTGATTCCACTACATCGGGTTGACCACACAGCAACAAAGATGACTCTATAACCATCTTATCTCCAGCTAGTCTTTACAAGTCAGACATATTGAGGCCACCTGGGCAGATGGAGGCAATCTACACCTGAACCCCCACTCCCCAACACAGGCAGCACCATCTGTTTGCAGAAATGGCAAAGTTCTGCCTAGAAAAGCCAAGCTTCTCAGTAGAAGGACTGAGTTATTAAGAGATTAACAACTGATTACTGGTCAAGGTAAAAAAAATAAAATAAGAAACAGGCTCTCCTTCAACCACGGCTGAAAGAGCCAATGCTTCCACCAAACACTCCCAGCCACGGAGGAACAGGGTGACTTCTGCCAGGGCATTAGATTTAAGAGCAGTGGCTTGGGGACTTCTGATAAGATGGCGGAATAGGCAGAAAAGTGACACAGACCCTCTTCAACAAAGAAAAGAAAAACCAATTGACAAAGATACAGAAGATAATCCTGGAGCCCTGAGCTTTGAAAGGAACTATACAGAAGTGGATTAGGCACCAACTAATGGAAAAACCTGAAAACTGAATACAGAGACGGCCAGCTACTCTGACAGGACCAACAGCCTGAATATTTCATAGTGGTGTTGGGATCTGAGAATTGACCTAAAGATCAGCCCTGGTCACCAACGGCTGCAGGGATGACTGCGCTGGTGGCCTACAACTAGAAAGGGAAACAGCAGGGAGGGAGACAACCTGAGCTGTTGACTTACCACTGTCCAGAGGGTGCAGCCATTTTGATTGTTTACATGCGCAGCCATTTTGGATATTTAAAGTGACTGAGGGTACAGCCATTTTGAATGTTTACAAGTGACGACCATTTTGGATTTTAAAGTGATAGCATTCTCATTCAGATTCCAGGGACCTAAGAATAGGCTCTGTTTGCCAAGGTCGTCAGGGACATACAAGAGGCTGCAACAGGAAAGGAAACAGGAGGTGAGTGTATAAGTTCTGTCAACTAACGAATAGAGGAGCACAGTACCCTGCTTGCGTAGATAATGTACAAAGAAAAAAAAAATTGTGGATAAGTTACTCCAACAAAACAATCACCAATTAAATATAAACACAAAAACGTCACAATGCCTTGGAGACAACGGAGCATCACAGTCCACACAAAGAAGCAAGATAAAACAGGAGAAACAAGAAACCAGGGTACAGACCCAAAATACATCCCTGAAGAAGATGTAGCATTGGAATTCCCTGGTAAGGAATTCAAAAGAATTAGGTATCTTCAACGAATTGAGAGACAGATCAAGGAAAACACAGAGAAAAACCTAGAACAATTTCAAAAGACAATATAAGAACAAAATAACAAAATAAATGAAAAATTAGAAATCATACAAAATCTACACACAGAAATCCAGAAGATTAATACTAAATTGTCAGAAATAGGTAAGACATTGAATGGGCAAAAAAGCAGAACTGAATCAATGGAAGACAGAATTAGGGAGACTGAAGGCAAATACCCGAACACTTCTTTGGAAAGGGATCAATCAGAAAAAAGATCAAAACAAAAAAGAAGAAAGCCTAAGGTTCATGTGGGATACCAGCAAAAGGAATAACCTATGTGTAATCGGAATTCCAGAACAGGAAGAGACAAATAAAACCACTGAGAAAACTGTCAAAGATTTGTTGGAAGAGAATTTTCCTGCTATGATGAAAGATGAGAATATATCCATTCAGGAAGTCCAATGAACCCCAAACAGGATAGACCCCAAAAGAAAATCACCCAGACATATCATCATCAAACCTACCAAAACCAAAGACAAAGAAAGAATCATGAGAGCAGCACGGGAAAAACGAAAAGTTACCTACAAGGAGCAATCAGTAAGATTAAGCTTGGATTTCTTGACAGAAACCATGCAGCTGAGAAGACAACGGGATGGTATATATAAAACCGTGAAAGAGAAAAATTTCCAACCAAGAATTATGTACCCAGCAAAACTGTCCCTCAAATATGATGGCAAAATTAGGACATTTCCAGATAAGCAGAAAGTAAGGGAATTTGTTAAAATCAGACAAACCTTGCAAGAGATGCTAAAGGGAATCCTTTGGACAGAGAAGCAACAACAGCCAACAACAACTGACTATTAACACACATGATGATATAACCCAAAAAACAACCCAGCTATGGAAGTATCCAAAGTAAAGAAGTCTACAAGATTGTAAACAGGGAACCGGAGACATCAATTGACAAATGAGGACAACTATAAACCAAAAAGAGGGAAAAAAAATTGTGTCATTACAGAACTTCTAGATGGTAGGGAAGTCAAGACCACTACAACATAGAACAGACTGTTCTAAACTTGGGAAGAAAATGATAAATCACAGGGTAACCTCAAAAAAAAAAAAAGATAAACCTTCACATCAAAAAAGAGGACCAGCATAAATATTCAGCAAATAATAAAACAATAGCAATGAAGGAAGTGATAACACAATAAACAACACAAGCTCACAGAAAATTATATGGAACAAAGAAATCGACACCACAGAAAAGCACATAACAAAAATGACAGCAACAAATTCATATTTGCCGATAATTACATATCTGACAAGGGACTTATGTCCAAGATTTATAGCAGAAGAGTGGATGATCAAACTTTGGTACATACACTTAATGAAATGCTATGCAGCACTAAAGAATAATGTAGAGTCTGCAAAACACCACATAATATGGATGAACATGGAGGACACTATGCTGAGTGAAATAAGTCAAGCACAGAAGGACAAATACAGTATCAGTTCGTTGTTGTGGAAGATCAAGGAAAGGTTTATATATGGAGGGAAGCCTTCTTTCTTGGTTACCAGGGGTGGGAGGGGAGGGCAGGGAACACTGCAAAAAAGAAAAAGAAATGCACTGACCCATGTCACTTTAGTTTTGTGTACACTGTACATAAATTATATTTCAATAAAATGCATTTTAAAAAAAAAGCAGTGGCTTGGCGACAATGCAAATCTACCTATTTTATATACCTTCTTAAAGGTAACTCTCAGTCTTTGGCTACACACAGCTCTTAAAGCCTCAGAGACTCTCAAAACCCCATCTGTATTCCTAACTTAACTCACTTCCTACCAAAAGACTGGGATATAGCTGCCCAACTTTCTTCCAAGGCTCCTGAAGTCTATGCAGATATATGTAAGCCAGAAACAGATGGTAAGATTAAAAATCACCCAAATCCACTGCCAGCGAGTAGATTCTAATTCATAGTGACCCTACCTACAGGACAGAGCAGAACTGCTCCACACAGTCTTCAAGGCAGAAAATCTTCACAGAAGCAGACTGACTCTTTCTCCTGCGGAGCAGCTAGTGGGTTTCAATCACCAACCTTTTGATTATTAGCCAAAGGCTTTAACCACTGCACCACCAGAGCCCCTTAGAACTGTAAGATAGGTAACCTTTATTCAGTGCAACTTCATAAACTTCATCATCTACCCATTTTTCCTCTTGTTGAAAAGTCCAACTGTGGGTAGACAGGTACATATGACTTTTGACTAAAGTTAAAAGATAGAAGGGAGGCCTCAATGTGGTGTGAGTGTAGATTTTTCCCCAAAGCGTCAAAGCAAACTGGAAGAGACAAGCTGCAGAAGTTATTCAGAGACACAGCTGGGCCAGGAGCCTTCTAAGCACACCCCACTATCTCTTCTTTTCCTTTCTAGAGTTGTAATACTTGTTTTTTACCTACTGGTGATCCCTGACAGCTGAATTCCAGTGGTAACGGTCATCAAACACATTTTTTTTTAAATCATTAATGCGTTGGTAGGAAACTTGGGATCAGCAGATAGATTGTTCTAAGCTCAGCCCTTCTGAAGTTTTAAGCACCCTTAAAGCCACAATCAAGTACTTCTCAATACCTGGCAGCAGACCAGCCAGTGAGGTAACCACCACAGCAGAAACACAAACTATTCTGTTCAGCCTGTGTCGGCAGCTACTTTACCACACGTGCTTTCACCAGGTCTTTGGTTTGTGTCTGGCAGCAACTCAAACCAGTCAGCACTAAAGAGGCAAGCTAACTCCACCTCTAGCAGGCCATGCACATGCTTCTCGCTGCCTGGCAGTTCATCTTTGTTCCCTTACACAATTCCTTTTCACGTTAGCCAGCCTGGTAAGAGGCCATCATTTATTGCATACTTACTATGTGCCAAGTACTGTGCAAAGCATTTTATGTGTATTCTCTCATCTACTGCCTGAGCCCCATGGGAATTTTCTGGATGGAAAGAGATACTTTGGCCCAGATTCCCACATCATTTCGACTCCCTATTTCTAGCTGTGCTGTAAAGCTTACATAACCTAATTTGCATTATGTTGCTTTTTTAAAAAAATCTCCACAAAGATCACTGCTTCAAGCATCAATGGAAGCTGTTAGCTCCCACCTAAAATAACATGAGAAAGAGACTATTCTGACAACTACCTCAACTTGAATTCTTGACTTAAAACAGTCTTTCTGGAAGATGGTATCAGGAAAGGAACTCATATAAGATGCTCTAGCTCTGTG
Organism: Orycteropus afer afer; assembly: GCF_000298275.1. NCBI lineage: Eukaryota > Metazoa > Chordata > Mammalia > Tubulidentata > Orycteropodidae > Orycteropus > Orycteropus afer. The sequence continues at coordinate 1,486,155 of NW_006921624.1, read as the reverse complement.
CTTAGTCAGTAACTGCTATAGAGAAACACATCAGTAGCCTCAGTCACAGGTTAAGTTTCTTGATGGCGGCTGTTATGCATGACCACCCACCTCCCTCTCAGGCCTCCTAGTAATGCGAGAAATCCCCAGCATCAGAGCCTCGTAGAGGAAGAGACTGGATGTAAGAGAAGCTTGCTTGTTCTGGAGGACTTCAGAAACTGCCATAAGATGAACAAGGATCAGATGAAGACTATTCACAGAACAAGTATTTTCGGCTGTGAGTGTGCTGAATGTTCCTGATCTTGAAGTGCAGGCAGGCCCTGCAAACCCAGGGCTCTGATCGCCAGAAATCTACCTGCTGGAGGGGTGGAAATCCCCTTAGTTCTTCCCCCTAACTCATTACTGAAGGTTTTCTAGTTATTAATAAAATCTAAGAAACGGAAATTATAGTGAATGACTGATTATAAAGGTAACATTCTCATTTGTCATCCAAAAAATGTGGTCACTGTTATAAATTAACCACTTTGTAATTGGCTATACTACCAAAACTGCTTTTGATAAGACTGGAGTTATTTGTTATTCACTTCCTTCCATTCATTTACTTGAATAGAGGTCTCCAGAAACATAAAGCAGAGTTGGTTTCAGGCTCTCAAAAACTGTTAGGGAAATATTTCCAATGAGCGAATTCCCAACTGCTGCCCATTTCAGTGCTGTCACAGGGCCCATGTTATTAAATGGCAGAAATAACTCTCCCTTTCCACTGTTACATGATAGATCTGCCAAACTAGGATATTTATAACAGGCTCAACTCCACCAACAAGGAGACTCTCCCCTGGTTAGAGGTTCTATTGTCTTTGTACCTAGAAAAGGCCCTGGCATGTAACAGGCACTCAGCTGTTGGAGCAGGGCTGGATTGCACTTGGTACTAGTCACCCACACCCCGTACAATCTTTTATAAATGTGAAAGCCATAGTAAATGTACATACAGATTCTGTATGGGAAAAAATAAAAAAGTTGTTCCAGCAACCTTAAAGTTAGTAATATAAAGAAAACTGCTACTTAAAAACAAATACAAAACATAAAATTCATTTTAATCTATATATATCAAATACAGCCTTAGCACAGACATCTAACACATATGAAATGTACTTCGGGGACACAAACTAAACAAAGCAAATCCTCATTAGTATATTTGGCCTTAACCCTAACATCTTCTAAAATGAACTCATGATGGTTGAGTAAGGTGGGAAATAAATCACCTAACCTAGAACAGACAGATGAACGGCCCTAAGTCTATTAGGTCTCTGCAGACTGGGTATTCACCATTCTGAGTCTTGCCAAAGATGGTTCTGCAAATAGCTTACCTCGGTCAATTATATCTTTTCCATAGTTACCTTAATGTTTTGGTGATTGTTTTCATTTTCTATTGCTTTTTTTCTTTCTTTCTTTTTTTTTTTTTTAATTATTATGGCTTCTTGCTGCTGTTGTATAGTGGCATACAACACAGATCAGAGATTTTCATTTCTCAGAGAAGTTTCTCTCCCTGAGAAATTGGCACTTTGATCCTCAGTTGGAGTAACAGCTCCATATAAATGGATCCTCCCAACACTGTTACCAATCTTACAGCTTATCCAATTCCAGCGCTTTGGCCAAAAGAGTGCCCCCTGACTTTAAATCTTCTTAACCGTTCCTACCACTAAATTCTTAACAGGTACATGTGTGTATGTAGTTTACATACATGCTATACTGTAAGTCTGTACACACACACACACTCTCTCAACCCAGCAAAAGTGAAATTTCTCTCTTGAATAGAAAGTAATTATAAGGGTATGAAAACAAATGCTAAAAATAACTATTTTACACTTAGACCGTAAAAGTTTTAAAGGTAAAGTGATGACATAAGACCTAAGAGATCAATACATCATATATGATTGTCATATATGCATGGTGTGTGTAAATTGATTTTTAATTATTTATCTCTGTAATCAGAAAATAAAAGAGCTTACCTTTTTATACTGAGATCACAGCTTACAGTCACTATATTTCAGCCTATTTTATACAAGTGATATGGCTACGAAGGTCCGAGGAGAACGAGAATAAAGTGAGATAAACGTGCTGAAAACTGCTTAAAAGTATTAACCTGAAATACACAGAGGGTCCAATACCAGTTTTAAAAATACATTAACAAGGTATTCCCAGCTCTTCAATTAATAACGGTGACTGACTGATTCATGATTTTCAAACATTCACCCACGTTTAAAATGAAAAGGCTAATACTGGCAAAATCTACCAAGCTCTTTGTTGCTCAGGTTAGCAATTTGAGAGAGACCACAAACAACTTCAGGAACCCTGTAAACCCAACTCTGTGCTTCACCGTACCATGCACTGCATCTAGTCAGCATGAGGTATGTTGGAAATCTAGTGGACCAATTACCTTGCACAAGAGATGGGGTGCTCCTGCAACCTGGAGAAACACAGGCTGCAAGCCACATCCCGGGCTGGGCGCCGGCCCCATGCAAAGGATATGGCTTCAAGGAGGACCCTTGTCTCTGAGAAATTAGAATAGTGCTAACTGACGCAGTTAGGAACGCAACTATCTCATCAAGTGCTAAAAAAGTTTAAAAATTGTCAGAGGATAGCACAGCTCACACACTAATTCTAAATTCTACATTGGTCTGTAAACTCCCTGACAAAAGACTACGCTAAGAGGGGCTAAGTAGAGATATTGCTAAGTTTCCAAAGGAAAAGTTTTAAAACAGACACCGTGGCTTTGAATAAGTATTGCTCTTCTTGAAATGCTCAGTCACTGCTTTCAAAAAGAAGGTGTCAGAGTGGTATATCTGAAAGCTGGAAAGCCTCAAGGGGTCACATTGTTCTCAAGACCAAGACATAGAAATTGCCATTTCAAGCCAGACAACCTGATGGTTCTAGAAGTCAGAGAAGAAATCTTGAGGGCCCAAGTGAATAATAAATGGTGCGACGCTCAGAGGCTGGCAATAGGGGCTGTCAATGAAAAAACCACCTACAGTGGAGAAAAGAGCAGAGAAGCAAAACTGTATGTTAATGTCATGCCATTTGGTGAAGCCAAGAGCTTCATTTATATTTCCCTGCTCTTTCAGCTGTAAGTGGAATTTTCATTACAAAATGAAGGGATGGGAAGGGCAAAAGGGTGAGGGGGACACTTAATTCATTACAGAATTTGAACAGTTGAACTTGCATGGTTACCACTTCTAACAAAGGACTGACAGCTCAATTATTTTAAGTAAAGCAGAGAAATGTAAAAGTTTGCAGCAACTGGGCAGGTTTACAACATGGTTAGTAACTTCCAACAAACAACAAAATTAAAAAGAAAAAGAAAAAAAAAAAAGACTTGGTAGAGCCATTTGAAATGACTGCCATCATGTTGGAGAACAGCACAGCTCCCTTTTCACCATTATCGAGGGATAAAGTTAGGAAGTCGAGTCAGCTACTTCAGAAGAATTTTCTAAAGAGAAATCTCCAGAGAGATTCCAACTTGGAAAGCAAATTTGACGATCAATTCAAGTAACAAATACAGCTGTGGCTGCCAATTAATAGTATTCCAAAAACAAAGACAAGGACTACTTGTAAATATTTAATTAATAAAAACTGGACACTACCAGCCATGCTTTTTCTTCTCAGTGATGGCTTTGTTTCATCCATAGGTCAGCAAAACGAATCAATGAAACATGAAAACTCCCAGCTGAAATGGGCCCTCTTGTTTATGTCTAGCCACTAATGCACAGGATGAGAATGATAAGTTCACAGCTATTTCCAGCAAGAGATGTGGTTTTATTAAAGTATCACCCACCACTAATACAGACAGACAAAGGTCAAGGAGCAGACGAAATGAACAAATCATTGTATAATATACATCTGAGACGTCATACTAACAACATTTGTTTTAAATTGCCCATTTACAACCTTTTTTAGTGGTCCCAAAGAAATCTGGAACATAAATTTGCCGTATTTTGTAAAGTACTGTTCAGCTCTTAAACATGAAATTTAAGAGGAAAGAGAAAAACCAATTGATACAAAAAATCTGCGTATGTAAGATATACCAACTTTTAAATATTAGCATGGGACCACATTGTTGATTTCATGGAGGTGAGTACCTTAATGAAACCATTACCTTCTAGTAACATTATAGGCTTTCCAATAAGGTGAGAATGCAAGTGAAAGACTTAAGTCTGCACCCTTTACAGAACAGCACAATGTTACTGACTAATCATTTTTCACCAGCTTAATCAGTTGTCTTAAAAATAAATGCTGACCCATGGCTGAAACCTGTTACTTTTCACAGCAGCACTCAACAAGAACTGGGACAATCGAAGAGCAAGTTTTTATGGGGACCCTGTTGCTGCTTTAGATTCTGATGTAATTGAAGAGGAAAAGAGACCCTTCAATGAATCCCAGAAAAATCACTAATCTTTTATCTGCATGAAAAAAGCCAGGGAGTGAACACAGTATTTTACAGAGTGAAGAAGGCCACAAGAACAAGAGAGGGTGATTGATCAATTAATTTATTATTTTTTAAAACTTGGAAATTCAGAAACTAAAATAATCACATTCCTCCTTCTCCATCTCTGGTAGTGCCATCATTTTAATAAGCAGTGCTCTGGTAGCAGAATATAACCGGTAGGGGGTACCCTTGTACAACAGAAGTACAAAGGGCTTACAAAGTAAGCAGACTGGCTCAGACTAACAATCACCTTTGCCTTTTTTTTTTTTTTTTTTTAAAGCAGTTTGCTTACAAATGAATGGGTTTTAGGACTAGGTTATTATTAGTTTTCAATTCCTTGTAATTTGATACCAAAACATATCAAAAATAATAAGCTAAAACAATATTCAAACCCATTATTTATTGGCTTTAATTACACACTTTAATATTTACAAAGTTAAAGTTTAAATGAAAAGTCTCTATTGTATTAAAAAAAAATAACTACAGCCTGAATTAAAGTGCCCTGGGGCAAATACAAATCAATCAGATATGGATCAGTGACTGCATCAGGAACCAGGCAGTACTCTGTGTTACAACAAAGCAGTTTATTTGTGATCAGTGTTTGAGACTCTATACATCCTTCACAAATTTAATTTTACATAATCTGATACTTCTCTTAAAACTTAAACTTTGAACTGCTAGACTTTTATTCCCTAGAACAGAAGGGCTGGTATAAGTTATTTTCCAGAAATGAGGTACCGTTTTACAGAACTGGTTTTTTTTTTGTTTTGTTTTTTCTTTTTCAAGTTTTAAAGAACTAAATTTGCATTTGTTAAAATCAAAAAGTAGGAAAGATGTTCTTTACAAATAATTTTGATCAAGTATGTGTTCAAAGAAAGCAGGATAAAAAGGCTTTTTCTCTAACATTCTGCATTGTACTGCATTGTTGCTCAATAGGAATTAGCTTCTGTCATTTGCTAAAAGAATGAGTAGTGGGGAACAGGATATGTTGGGAATTTCATAACGGGCAACAGAACCATTCTCTTGGGTAAACCTACAGAGAAAAGAAACGGAGAGGACTCCAAATAAGTTTAATAATCCAATAAAAATTTCAGGTAAAAAAAATCTTACAGTAATCATCTTAACCTTTTCCAGATTAGTCAGCCAACATCTAACTTTTTGGTAGAGGCTCACAAATTTCTCACAGATCTCCTATTTTGAAATTGCTCAAAACATTTTGATAAATAATGATTTCCCCTTAGAATGAAAATAGATACATCCTAGGAAGAATTTCATTTGAGTGAGCTGCCATGAATTCGAAAGCTCAAAAGCAAAGCTATTGATTAATATTCTAAAGTGACTCTAAAAATCCGTATTAGGTCACAGTATGACATACCACATATTACAAAAGACACAGGGACTGCCAGATTCAAAGCACAGCTTTGCTGCACAGGCCTCAGCTCCCCAGAGAGACAGCTCCAATGGGAGTAGTAAGCAGGTGTTTATCTTCTCAATGGTTACTGCCAATATTGACATGGCAAATCTGGAAAGATTAAGTACTTCCTTAATTTTGTAATTAATACGTTCTTGTGGCCTCACAGACTTCTGCATACTCAAGCATGATTTGAAATCTGCTCCTATTTCTTATTCTAATATTTAACCTACGGAGAAATCACAAAGCAGCAACAGCAGGTATTCAAGAGCACCAGATGATCAGAGGTAAATTACCCCACATGCAACAGCTTTACAAAGGCCAAAAGACATATTTACCTTACAGCCAAAAGAAAGCATCATTTTTAGTAGGTTTGCATCACAGTAACATTTAAAAACCAAATCTTTTATGTGAAAAATGGGGGCATCAAATTTTACCAGCTTTGGAAGTCAGTTATATGGCACATGGAAGAGAGGAGCCTTCTGAAGTAGGGGGGCTCAGGAGCCGCAGGGTGAGAGTATAATGTTAAAGAAGGAAAGGGAGGAACACGAGAGAAAAATTAAAAAGACTGAGGAAAAACATGAATGTAGCTCAGAGCGTAGATATTAAAGCATTTTAAAAGGAAAAATTAAGCTCTTGCAAATCTATTCTGAAGAACCCGAGACTTACTCTATGAGGTCGATAAGAAAGACCATCTTAAAAACTTGCCCTAAGAGTGACATGCTTTGGGGTTCACATAAGACATTTATCACAGTAAGTCTAGTAGGTCAAAAGTTTTCTGATAAACTGACCAAACCTAATCAACAGGAAGGATGAAGTGGTCAGGAAATCCAGAAGTTGGCTGAGTGGTAAGAGCAAATGGCCAAAGCAAAAGGAGCTAAAGAGTTTGAATTAAGAGGAAATTCTGGGTAAAGTGTATTCTTAGATCAGCCCCCAATTCCTAATCAAACACCTCTCCAGGTCAGAACAGGGGAAGCCTTGACCAAAACTCAATGTGTTAGAGGAGGCACTCAGGTAAAGGATTTAACTCCAGACCCTGCATTTTGCCTTAAAGAAAACTTGCTCCAATGTTTGACCCTTGCAGCTTTCCAGGATATAAATGGTCTATCTTAATGAGGAAAAGTGGCCAAACCATTCACTTTCTATGTATTTCCACAGTTATGAGATCAGATGAAACTTCAGTTTAGCAGTGTCTTATGGATCCATAATTTTCATCCAAACAAAAATGGAAAAGCTGATGTGTGAAGAGAAAAGAGCATAATGCAGAGGTCTTGAGGCTCGTGAGGAGGAGTGATGCCATCAAAGGGAGTATATATTAAAGGTCCTTTCCCTCTGTGTACACACATGCCCAGCTTAGGGTCCCACTGACACACACACTCACACATGTACACACACTTGATCTCCTCTCAGTGACAAACATCCTATAGATGGCTGATTCTGTAACACATAGCACCAGAGTTGAGAAAAAAATGTCTAAGGGCATATCACTGACTCCAAACCTTATTGCCTCCATTGCCACATAAACCTCATTCAAAGTTATCCAAAGGGCCATCAGGCTTCCATTATGCATTTGCTTTGATATTCTATTTGTAGAGGAAGGAGTGACATTCCTATAATTTTCTAACATGTACTGCAGACTTTCTGCAGTAAGCACTTAGATAATAACTCTGTTGGTAATACCCTCTACTACTTCCTCTCTGGGACCAATGTTACCCTGTTTACTTCACTCCCAAACCAAAATTTATGGAAAAGGATGACAGGTACAAATTTGGAGCGAGTATTTCCTATCCTTGACTCAAATCACCCACAGGACACACATTTCCAAATTAGATACTTAAATGTAGCTATATAATTGACAAGCAGCCAAGCTAGAAACTAGCTGTGGCCCTTCAGTAGCCTTTGAATGGAGTATAAGTTGGCTGTAAGAAGAACTACTCAAAATATATAATTTCAATATGGTCAGAAACAGGCAATTAGAACAAGCAGTCTTTCAGTCAGGCAAAGCAGAGAGAAGAGCAACTCCAACCAAACCAAGAACCACAAGGTTGTGGCATTTTCAAAGGGCATTTAAGTTGGGTCACTAGAATAAATAGGCCTGAGACTCTCTGATTCATTTACAGAAACCCTTGGTACAAACTGTGCTTTGGATTGCTGGGACAGAGTCGCTAAGAGGAGAAATCAGTAAGATGGTGTACATACCATAGGCAGGGGCAGCTGTGCTGTAACCATACGGTGTTCCATAACCTGGTGCAAAGAAGAAGAAAAAAGATCAGTCCAGGACAAAGAACAACTGGCACTGGCCCAATTCACAATACTACTTGGGCTCTGAGGACTCCTTCCAGATGTTGGATGAATGAGAACCACTCACAGAGTGATGCTAATTGAGTTGGATCCTTCCTTACCATGGTCTCCAAGACTCTTCCTGACCACTAGAATATCTTATGTTTCTTTCTCATTGAATTTACTATACTGTATTGTAATTATCAACTTCTTGTCTGTCTTCCCCACTAGATCAAGTCTTTTTTTTTTTGTATCATTTTAACCTAGGAGAATGTCAGACATATAAAATACACTAAATATAATTTGTTAAACAAATGAATACTTAGAACTATTCAAAATTACCAATTTCTCAAAGTTGGAAAAAAGAACTTTCTACGTCTGTTTTCAGAAAACAGTGACAGAGCAGGCTAAGACCTCAATTCCCATTTAATGAAGACACATGAATCAGATTGTAAGATCAAGGGCAAGGTCCATGACTCGCTGATCTTTGAATTCCTGGTTCCAGTAAAAGATCTGACAGAAGAGACCCCAGTAAATGTTGGTGATATTGACATTAGCAGCTAGTGCCTACGAAAAAGACTAGTATTAAGTAAAACATAGTACAAAGAACACAGACTCTTCTGGACCAATTAGTTCGGCCATCAGTTTCTTACATGTCCTTACATATAACTTCTGAGTCACCACTTTCGTAAAGGTAGAATACAAAATCTCCCAAGCTACTGTGTAGTGTTACTGTAGAGACTAGAAATAGTATGTTAACAGAAGCTCCTATCTTTAATCTTTCAGTAAAACAACTTTAAAATATATCAATAAAAAATCACTTGGATGAATCTCTAGGAAAAACTGGTTTCTAAGCCTAACAAGGGGACACAATCTACACAGGTCCTTCACGATGCACCCAAACATATCAAGCTTTTTCACATTACAATCTCTTTTTCTGCACACCATTGCTGCTGCTCAGAGGCTCTTTTCTTTGTCTATGTGACCAACTACTATTCATCCTTGAGATCAGGGTCAAATATCACCACCTCTGGGAAGGTTCCCAGGCTTGCTGATCATGCTTTTGCCCACTCCATTTACAGCTTGCATCATATTGCACTGTGTTTATTAAGTATCTGATCCTATTCCATATGACCAGGAGCATTCTTTCAGGCAGAGGCTAGGTCTTAGTCATCTTTGTGTGCCCAGTTTGAAATCTTCTGTTGGGAAGAAGCACTGAAACAATGTATGCTGAATAAATGAACCGCTTTTGGGGACTGACAGAAACATTTCCTGAGAGAGAAAGAGTTTTTACATTTTTAGTCCCTGTTGTTGTTGTTGTTATGTGCCGTCAAGTCGGACACGACTCACAGCGACGGCTCCTTGCGTTTCCAAGGCAGGATCACTACAGAAGTAGATTGCCCCATCTTCCTTCCAAGGAGTGGCTGGTGGGTTTGAACCGCCAGCCTTCTGGTTTACAGTCAAGTGCCTTAGGCACTATGCTACCAGAGCTCCTTTTTAGTCCCTGTTGTTGTTGTTGTTATGTGCCGTCGAGTCAGCCCCGATTCATAGAGACCCCTCCTTGGGTTTCCGCGGCAGTATCACTACGGAAGTAGGATTGCCCACCTTCCTTCCGAGGAGTGGCTGGTGGGTTTGAACCACCAGCCTTCTGGTTAGCAGTCAAGTGCTTTAGCCACTATGCTACC
>NW_006921624.1:1471996-1476220 GCF_000298275.1 Orycteropus afer afer | reverse complement strand
GAACCACCAGCCTTCTGGTTAGCAGTCAAGTGCTTTAGCCACTATGCTACCAGAGCTCCTTTTTAGTCCCTACGTAAGTCATATAAAATTGGGGGTAGTAAAACTAGTCCTTGGTGCTTAGTAACTTATATATTTCAAGAGAACACAATGCAGCTGAACTAAGTAGTAGAAAACTGAGTTGGTACCAGAGGTCAAAAGAGAAATTAATGCTTAAAAAAAAAGGCTGTATATCAAATCTATTCCAAGAAAAGGTAACTGGCCAAGGGTTTCATCAAAACCTTAAAGGGAGATGAAACTACAACTAGTAAATTAGTCACTGAACAGATGGTTGGGGTTCTAATCCTGACTTCATCCTTTACTAGCAATGAGGCTTTAAAGTATACCTGTTATTTAACCTCTCTGAGCCTAAGTCTTCTGCAATAATCAAGTTGGTAGGGAAAGCTAATAAAATAACACATGTGAAAACCCCTACTGTAGTCTCTGCTACAAAGACTTTACTCTGCAAATGGAATATAACTTATTCGTAACCTAAACTAAGCTAATCAGAATCTTATCTAGATTATAAAAGAACTTCATCTTTAACAGTGGTCAATGTAATGACCTTAGAGAAAAGATGCCACCAAAGAGCAAAAGAGCCTGGCAATAAGCAAAACATAAATGTTCCTCTTATGATCATTAGTGCCACTGGATAACAGCTGCTTACCCCTCTACAGGAGATAACTTTCCAAGACTATGGCAACAACTGACTCAACCAGATGAAGCCCCAATGGAACACATCATCAAAGACAAGAAAGATTCATTTCAGTAACTTTCCTATTATATAATGAAAGCTTTACCCTTTAAATAATGCATTGAATGAGACTAAAAATATTGAATTTCAATAGAAATAGCTTAATTTTGGATACATAAACTGTATTAAATTCTAAGAAGCTCGTGATCTTTTCCCCCCAATGTTCATCTTCTTTCCTAGTGTCCCATATCTAATTAAAGCACATGTAATTCAACCCACTTCCTTTAGCTAAAAACCCTAGGAAATACCTTTTAAAACCTCCTTTTTATTCTCCACATTAAATTCATGAATTTTACTTGCTAAATATTCCTTCAGCATCCCTATTTCATGCTATTTATCTATTTCCCTGCATCCACTAGAGATACCTGTATTATTGTCTCTTGCCTGGACAACAAGTTTACAACAGCCTTAGAACTAGTCTTGTGCCCACTCTGGCCCCTACAAGTTATTCTTCATATTACAGAAACCATGATCTTTAAAAACAAAGTCTCTTTTTGTCACTTCCTTCCTTAGGACTCTTTATCCACTGCACTAAGGATACTAGGCACAAAATCCAAACCATGACCTCTAGGACTAGGACGAAGCCAGCCAGCTTTAACTTGTGTCATCCCTCCCCCACATCCAAGACTATCTGCACTCCAGAAAATTTAGCCACCTTCTGCTCCTTCAAATGAACCAAGTTCCCCACCATCAGTAGCACAGAGTCTCTATACATGCTGTCCCTTTGTGTGCAACACTCTTCCATACAAGTCTCCCCTGAGGCTTCAAAGCTCAGTTCAAGTGTCACTTCTTCAAGGAAGCCTTCTGGGACTAGGCCAGGATCCTCTGTTACATGATCTAATAGTATTATATTCTTCTCCTTCATCATACTCATATCAGTTTATAATTGTTTGTGATTATTTGATTAATATGTGTCACCCTTTAAACTCTCAGTTGTATGACAGCAAAAATCCATGTCTATGGAATGAGTGAATACACCCTTTACAAGAAATATTTTTTAGTGATGTACCCACTGAGACAAGCTTTTAGAAATATAATCTCAAAGCTCCATCATTCATTGTTGTTGTTGTTGTTGTTGTTGTTGTTATGTGCCGTGGAGTCGGCCCCGACTCATAGCAACCCCTCCTTGGGTTTCCAAGGCAGTATCACTACGGAAGTAGGATTGCCCAACCTTCCTTCTGAAGAGTGGCTGGTGGGTTTGAACCGCCAGCCTTCTGGTTAGCAGTCAAGCGCTTTAGCCACTATGCTACCAGAGCTCCTCCATCATTCATAAAGCTTCTCAAATAGCCTAGTCCAATTATTTCCAAGGTGTTATCTAAAAAGCAATGACTGGATAACAATGTACCTTCATGACAAATCTTGATCAAAAACTAAATCTACTTCTCAAGTTAAAAGTTCCATACAATTAAGTTCTGGCAAGATGGTGGAATAGGCAGAAAGACTGCAGAGACCCTCTTCAACAAGAAAAGGGGAACCAATTAACACAGATACAGAAGATAATCTTGGACCTCTGAGCTTTGAAGGTAAGGATATAGAAGTGGACTAAACTCCAACTAGCAGAAGAATTTGCATGAAAACACAAAAAAAGAGACATATGGAACTGCAGTCTCACATCGATACTAACGACACAGACAGCTTGAATACTGCCGAGTGGTGGTAGGACCTAAGAATTAACCTAAAAATCAGCCCTGCTAGTCAGGGACTGCATGGAGGACTGCTCTGGTGGCTGGGGAATAAAAGGGGAAGCAGCAAAGAGGAAGGCAGGATGAGCTGTAGACTTTTGCCTGTTGGGAGGGCAGAGCCATTTTGAATGTTTACAAGTGGCTTGACCATTCTGGATACTTAAAGCAATAGCATTCTCCCAGATTCCAAGGACTTAAGAACAGGCTCCACTTGCTAGGAACTGCAAGGACATTCTGGATTCAGATGACTGGAAAGGTGCAACATTCCTTTGTTACTCTTATATCCCACAACCTCTTGGGGAACAGAGGTGCAGCCATCACTCACTCCCACCCACCTTCTAAGCTGGCAGGAATTCCATCCCAGTCTGTGTGGTTGGATGGAGCCTGGGTGCCCTGCCCTGCCCCCCCCTTTTTTTTTTGGTTTGTTTTGTCTGTTTTGAAACTATTATTATTATTACTTTTGTCTTTTTATTATTATTCTTTAGTCTTCCCTTCCTAGGTTCTAGTTTTTAGCTTTCCCTGTTCCTCATTCCAATTTTTTTTTCTCATGGTTAATCCTGTTTCTTGTTTTTCTTTTTGTGTTTTTCCCATTTTGTTCTTCATTATTCTCCTTCTCTACCTTTTTTCTCTTACTGCCCTCTCCCAAGATATTGCATTGTTTTTTATTTCATTTTGTTTTTGTTTTTTCCTCCTTTCTCTTTTTTTTTTTTTGGTTACTGTTCCTGTGTGATTACACGGTATATTTTTTGTCCATTTGCTTTTACTTTTTTTTATGGTTATTGAATTGTTATTTCTGTCTGAGTGGAAGACAGCAACAGTCCCCATACAAGCAAATGGCAACCATAAAGACCAGGAGTGGCGATATTAATTTCTGATCAAATTGACTTTAAGACAAAAATCACCATATGAGACAAGGAAGGATATTATATAATGATTAAAGGATCAATTGAACAAGAAAATATGACCATAATAAATATCTATAAAACAAATGAAAGAGCCCCCAAATACATAAATCAGACTTTAAGAGTTGAAAAGTCAAACAAATGACTCCACAGTCATAGTGGGAGACTGTAATACACCAGTTTCAATGAAAGCTAGAACAACTAGAAAGAAACTCAACAAAGATGCAGAAGAGTTAAATAATACAATCCACCAAACTTGACCTTATAGACATCTACAGAGCACTTCACCCAACAACAGCACAATATACATTCTTTTCCAGTCCACATGAACATTTTCTGTGATAGACCATATGTCAGGCCATAGCAAGCCTTAATAAATTTAAAAACACTGAAATACTGCAAAGCATCTCCTCAGATCATAATGCTATCAAATTAGAAATCAAGAATAGGAAGATCAACAGAAAAAGAGTAAACACATGAAAACTGAACAACACCCACCTTAAGAAAGAATGCATAAGAGAAGAAATAAAAATTCAAATTCAAATTCCTTGAATCAAAATGACAATGAAAACACATCATACCCAAAGGGGACACAGCAAAAGCAATTATCAGAGGACAATTTATAGCAATAAATACACATTAGCAAAATAGAAGAAAGAGCCAAAATCAACACTTCAAATAAATCTCCAACAATCAGAAAAAGAACAGCAAGAAAAGCCTACAGTCGCCAGAAGAAAGGCAATAATAAAGACTTGAGCAGAAATCGATGAAACAGAAAATAGAAGGGCAATAGAAAAAAATCAACAAGACCAGAAGTTGGTTTTTTAAAAAGACCAATAAAATTGACAAA
>NW_006921624.1:1465939-1471329 GCF_000298275.1 Orycteropus afer afer | reverse complement strand
ATTCCTGATCAAAACTCTCAGCAAAATAGGAATAGAAGGGACATTCCTCAACATAATAAAGGGCATCTATGCAAACCAACAGCCAACATTATTCTGAACAGAGAGAAACTGAAACAATTCCTCTTGCGAATAGGAACCAGACAAGGATGCCCTCTATCACCACTTCTATTCAACATTGTACTGGAAGTCCTAGCCAGGGCCAAAAGGCAAGAAAGGGAAATTGAAGGCATCCATATTGGTAAGGAAGAAGTCAAACTATCCCTATTTGCTGATATGATCCTACACCTAGAAAACCCAAGAGACTCAGCCAAAAATCTACTGCAACTAATTGACAGATTTAACATCGTGGCAGGATACAAGATCAACATCCAAAAATCAGTTGGATTCCTCTATACCAGCAAAGAGATTGCTGAAAAAGAAATAAGGAAATCAATACCATTTACAATGTTGTTGTCATTGTTGTTATGTGCCATCGAGTCAGACCCGACTCACAGCAACCCCTTCTTGGGTTTCCGAAGCAGTGTCACTACGGAAGTAGATTGCCCCATCTTCCTTCTGAGGAGTGGCTGGTGGGTTTGAACCGCCAGCCTTCTGGTAGCAGTCAAGTGCCTTAGGCACTACTTGGGAATAAATCTTACCAGGACACAAAAAACCTGCACAATGAAAACTATAAAAAACTACTTCAAGAGACCATAAGAGATCTACATAAATGGAAGAAAATACCATGCTTGTGGATAGGAAGTTTGAACACTGTGAAAATGTCAGTTCTACCCAAAGCAATCTATACATTCAACGCAATCCCAATCCAGATCCCAACAACATTATTTAAGGATATGGAAAAACCAATCACTAACTTTATATGAAAAGGAAAAAGACCTCAGATAAGCAAAGCACTACTGAAGAACAATAACAAAGTAGGAGGTCTCACACTGCCGGATCTCAAAACCTACTATACAGCCAGAGCAGTCAAAATTGCCTGGTATTGGTACAATGAGAGACACTTAGACCTCAGAACCCAGAAATAAATCCATCGACCTCTGGTGAGCCGATCTTTGACAAAGGGCCAAAATCCATTAAATGGGGAAGAGAATGTTTGTTTAATAAATGGTGTTGGCAAAACTGGAGATCCATTTGCAAAAAAAGTTAAACAAGATCTGTACCTCACACCATACACAAAAACGAATTCCAGATGGATCAAAGACTTAACTGTGAAACCTAAAAATACAAAGTTCCTCAAGGAAAAACTAGAGGCAAATTTAGGGGCCCTAATATATAGCATACATAGACTATCAAGCATAAACCAAAATACACAACCACCAGAAGACAAACTAGATGAATGGGACCTTCTAAAAATTTAATTTTTATGTGCTTCCAAAGACTTCTCCAAAAGAGTCAAAAGAGAACCTACAGACTGGGAAAAAATATCTGGCAAAACATATCTGACAAGGGACTTATCTCTAGAATTTACAGAAAACTCCAACACCTTGATAACAAAAAGACAAATAATCCAATTAAAAAATGGGCAGAAGACATGAACAGACACTTCACCAAGGACAATATTCAGGTGGTCCACAAACATATGAAGAAATACGCACTATCGTTAGCCATTAGAGAGATGCAAATCAAAACAACAATGAGATACCATCTTGCACAAGCACTACCAGTAAAGTTAAACAAGACAGAAAATAACAAATGCTGGTGAGGATGTGAAGAGATTGGGACTCTCACACACTGCTAGTGGGACTGTCAAATGGTACAACCACTGCGGAAAGCAGTATGGCGATTCCTTCAAAAGTTGGAATTAGAAATACCATCTGACCCAATCATTCCATTACTAGGTATATATCCTAAAAAAGTGAAAGCCATGACAAGAACAGACATATGCACACGTATGTTCATCGCAGCACTATTTACAATAACAAAAAGATGGAAACAACCTAGGTGTTTGGATAACCGAACTATGGTACATACACACAATGGAATACTATGTAACGCTAAAGAATAACCTAGAATCTGCAAAATACCGTATAACGTGGATGAACTTGGAGGATATTATGATGAGTGAAATAAGTCAATCACAGAAGGACAAATATTGTATCAGTCCCTTATTGTAAAAGTCAAGGAATGGTTTATATATGAAAGGAAATTTTCTTTATTGGTTACCAGGGGTGGGAGGGGAGGGGAGGGAACATTGTAGATAGGCAGAGATAAGTACTGATTTGGGTGAAGAGAAGGGCAATGTACCAAATGTGAGTGATCAACATGGTGGCATTGAGGAAGAGGAAGACATAGAGAGGTACATGGGAGGTATAGATAGCAAAGATGAACCCTTTTGCACATACAGTACTGCATTGTCAGTGAAGAAAAACGGGTGTATGGGTGAATAGATGGGTGGACAGGCTGAACTATTAAGTATGTCTATGAAGTGGGGAGTATATCCAAGACTATGTATGTGCTTGGCAGCCAGTAGTCCTATAAGTGTATTTGTATGATCTGTAAGAATTCCCAGGTATATAGTAGAACTGACAAGGGACAAGGTTGTATTCACTTCTTGGTCACAGCCAGCTACCCAGAGGGACCAAGTAGTTAAACCGGTGGGCCTGGGACCATAGTCGCAGGGGACATCAAGCTCAACTGGCATAACATACTACACAAAACACTGTTCCACCTCCTACTTTGGCAAGTAACGAATGGGATCTTCAAAGCTTGCAAGCATCCATCTAGATGCAATGATGGGTCTCTCCTCATCCAAAGCAAAGAAGAATGAAGAAAACCAAAGATTCATGGAAGCAATTAGTCCTAGCAACTGGTACACCATGCAATCTGCAGCCTATACATCTATGAGACCAGAAAAACTAGATGGTGCCTGGCTACCACTGTCAACCATTTGAGGAGGTTGGAGGGGTATCTATGTAGGAGATCCTAGATAGAGAGTGAGAACAATGTGGAACAAAACTCAAAATCATTTGGGGGAAAAAGGAGGGGGCAGTTTTGCTGGTGTGATAGAGCCTGGTGGAACCACTGAGACTATGGCCCCTAGTTGCCCCTCTGGTCTAGATTTGAACCCACACCTGTGGCTTCCAGCCAAACAAAAGACAGGCATATGAGTTGAACATTACCTAAGGTAGATACACTCCTTGGAGAGAACAATCATGGGAGAAAGAAGGGCTATTTATGCACAGGGAGACAGGTCGGGGGGCAGGAGTGCATGGAGGGATGGACACAGGGAAGAGGTGACTATCAGGAGGAAGTGGGAGGGGAGCTGTTGCACTGAAGTAAATTGTAGTCAATGTCATGAGATAACGTGTGTGTGAACTGCTGTATGGAAAATGAATTTACTCTGTAAAATTTCACCCAAATCACACACACAAAAAAAAGTTCCATATATTCAATACTACAAAGAACTTGACTTTAACAAGCAGTAGCTTGACATCTGGTAGCATAGTGGCTAAGGCACTTGACTGCTAACCAGAAGGCAGGCGGTTCAAACCCACCAGCCACTCCTCGGAAGGAAGGTTGGGCAATCCTACTTTCGTAGTGATACTGCCTCGGAAACCCAAGGAGGGGTCGCTATGAGTCGGGGCCGACTCGACGGCAAACAACAACAACAACAACAGCTTGACATCTACTCCTAAACTGACATTAGAACAGAAGACTGAGAGAAGACATCTTCCCCCATCTCTCTCAAGCCATGTGGTGAAATGGAAAGAATATAACTTTGGACTTGCAAACACCTATTTTCAAATCTTTGCTTTGCTGTTTACTAATTGTTTCACCCTGGGCTAGTTGCCTTATCTCCCTGAACTTCAGTTTCCTCACCTGGAAAATGGAAATAATTTCTACCTTGGAGAATAACTGTGAGAATTAAAAACAATCAAGTGAAGTCACTTAATCATAAGCATCGGGTGTACAGTAAGCCTAGGTAAAGGAGTACCGTTTTTCATTTTTTTTTTACTTCTTCAGGCTCTGATGCTTCCCAAATATGTTTTAAAAAAATGGTAATAATGCCAGTCTTTATCCCATTTATCTAGCCTTTTATCAACAGTTCTTCTCTCCTGTTATACCCAACCTGTCTTCTATGTCCCCACTGAAGACACAGTACTCACCCTCTAAACTCAACCCCTGAAACATCTTTCAGCTTCTTCATTGTCAAAATATGTCCCCTCAATCAAGTGCAATATTGCTCATCTGTCATTTCCCTCTAAGCCTTGGCAGCCTATAACATTGTGTAGAGTCTCTTCTTTTGAATTTTTGTGCACACCCATTTTACACCCATGCTATGCTTCGAGAGACCCTGTGTAACCTCGGGAAATCAAAGACTTGTTGTTCTTTAAAGTTAGGCCTAGAAAAGGAAGTAGAACTCTTGGAGGTTGTACTATACCTGGAGCTATGTAGCCAGGAGCAGCTGTGGCCCCAACGAAAGCTCCCCTTGTTAAAGTTCCTCTTCCTCTGCCTCGAACAGCTTGGACTGCTGCAGATACAGCTGTATTCACAACACCTTTTGCCTGATAAAAATAACACATTTTCATTAGGTGAGAAATAAGAACTATCATCCCATGGTATCCTTAAGCTACAAACTCTATGAGAAACTTGAACCTTTAAGTCAGACAATGAGCTGTTCTGTGCCCTTCAACCTTCAATTTATCATCTGTAAAATGAAATGACACCTACCTTACAGAACTGTTCTGGAGAATAAATGCTGGGCACATAAAAGCATGCAAATAATGTATCCTTTTCACTTGTCTGTTATCCAGAAAAGTGTATTTTCTACACACAAATCTCAGTAGTCAAATTACATTCAAAATCATTTTAGCTCTGACTGACATAATTATGAAGCGATTCACTGGTACAACTCCTGCCTTCCATACAAGAGACCTGGGTTCAATTCCTAGCCAAGACACCTCATATGCAGCCACAACCCATCTGTGATGTAGTAAATTACCTGGTATCGTTTTTCTAGCCATAAGTCTTTGTAAACTCTGTGGTGGACTTTGCTGTGAGTGACTGAGGAGCTCCTGATTGCTAAAGTGATCCACCTGGGGTATTTCTGTTGGGCACAACACAAACCAGTGTTGTGGGAGGTTCCCGTTCTCTCTCAGGTGCTCAGAATTCTGATGTTATGATTGGTTGCTTTGGCCACTCTGCAGGGCTCAAAAAGAAGGCCTCCTAGAGGCAGAACTCTCTCTCTGACCTCTGGCTGAGGAAGACGTGTTGCTAAGAAAGAGACACCGAGAGACACACGCTACTAAGAAAGAGACACCGAAGAGACACACATTGCTGGGAGAGAGACACCGAAGAGACACGCATTGCTGGGAGAGAGACACCGAGAGACACGCATTGCTGGGAGAGAGACACCGAGAGACACGCATTGCTGGGAGAGAGACACCGAG
>NW_006921624.1:1430647-1465809 GCF_000298275.1 Orycteropus afer afer | reverse complement strand
ACACCGAGAGACACGCATTGCTGGGAGAGAGACACCGAGAGACACGCATTGCTGGGAGAGAGACACCGAGAGACACGCATTGCTGGGAGAGAGACTGAATGTTGTTCCTGAACTTGAATTGTAGCCTGGTGCTTCCCTAATAAACCCCATAATCTGTGAGTTCTGTGTGGCCACTGCAGTGAATTACTGAACCCGACTGATAGGCTTTGGGTGCTGCGGGAGGAGCAGTTGGTATAAGGCTGGAGGGAGGCAGCATGTCTGGCCTTACAGTAATAGGTCCTCTTCCTCTTGTGGGGTTAGAGGAGGTCAGAAGATGTGGCCTCCTTGCCTTTTTAGCACCATTTGTCAGCGGAGGCTTGAGTGCTGCTATGAAGTTGACTGAATAGGTTTTGGCATAGTCTTCAGACTAAGACAGATGAGGAACAAAGACCTGGCAATCTATTTCCAAAAATCAATCGATGAAAACCTTACGGATCACAAGTGTCCAATCTGCAACCGGTCATGGGGATGGCCCAGGACTGAACAACATTTGGCTCCATTGTACTTGGGGTCACCACGAGGAGTAGCCCACTTGATGGCAGCTTACAAGAACAACAGTGATTATAGACACTTGGTATCTTGGTTCAAAATCCACTGAATTCTCTGCCCAGAGGCAGAAACCACCACCATAACAAACCACCTAAAAACATTAGTGAACCTGAATGGGGTTTAAAAAAACTACTACTAAGGTAGGAGGACCAAAAACATAGGTGCCAGTTCCTGCTCTATAAGTAAATATGACCTCAGAAAAGTCATGTGATTTCTTTGGAGTTATTTCCTTTGTGTGTGTCTATCAACCAGTCAAGTAATAAGTAAATAAAAAGCACCCCTTGCTCTAAAGTACCATGTCTAGTGAAGTCACATGATCATGATCTCTCTCTATGCTGACCTCCCCAACTATAAAACCAGGATAATGATATCCACACGTTGTTTTGCTTACTTTAGAGCTGAAAGAGCAACTGAGACAATAGGTATGAAATACTCTGAAAAGTAAAACAGATCAATTGAGACTGCTAAATCACCATTTTCCCAAACTGAAATTTTAAGGAAATCAAAAAAGGGTGTCTAGTTTTAAATTAAATATTATACTTACTCTTAAATATAACATGCAGAATAAACTCTGGCTAGAAAGTACTAAAATGCCCTATTATAATCAAGGTGTAGGCAAGGAGGCACAGAGCCTCAGAGCACACTGCTTGATAAAGTTACCAGGGCCCTAGAGGAACTCTAGGCAGCTTCAAGGGCCCAAGTACACACACACTTCTCTCTCGGTGAAAAATCATCATCTTACTCCACCTGGAATACTACCTCTAATATGACTAGGTAGAAGACATGTCAAGGTCAAATGTGTAAGAGAGAGACATTTTTCTATTTGGCAGAAATAAATCCCACATATCTAAAATAGACTGTATCTTGGCTGTAAAAGCATAGTGAACACTTGAGTTTTACAGCTTCTAGTATGGAAAGTCTAAAAATGAGTAAACTTCACGCAGACATCTCTTTTTTTACACAGCTTAGTCACAAATAGCCAGCAAGCAGCAATTTGGCAGCAACACACAAATCTAGCTCATGCCCACCAGAGCCAAACAACAAGCTAATAAATATCTGCATGTACGCTTCTAAAATGCAACTTAACTGACCAAACACCACATGTAACCCATGGGGAAAAAAAACTACACCAAACCAAACAAGGTAACGATTCTCTTTCTACTAATTTCATACATAGTTTGTCCTATATACTGGAAGACTTTAGGAAAAGAAAATCAACTGATTCTTTATATATGTACTGCCACAATTTTGATTACCTCATTTTTATTTCACTTCAGTAAAAGTTATTTTTCCATTTATGGTTTGAATCCTAGAATTTAAGCAGCTCTCGTGGCATAGTGCCTAAGGCATTTGACTGCTAACCAGAAGGCTGGCAGTTCAAACTCACCAGCCACTCCTCAGAAGGAAAGTTGGGCAATCTACTTAGGTAGTGATACCGCCTTGGAAACCCAAGGAGGGGTCGCTAGGAGTCAGATCCGACTCTATGGCGGTGAGTTTGGTTTGGTTTATTAAATACAAGAAGTTTAGATGAAGACAAAACAAATGTCTAAGATCAATGTGATATGCAATAGTAGAATGACTAAGACCTCTGTAAGGACATAATACCAAACTCACTGCCATCAAGTCAATTTCGACTCATAGCGACCCCCACTGGGTTTCTGAGGCTGTAAATTTAGATTGCCCCATCTTCCCTCCACAGACCAGCTGGTGGGTTTGAACCGCTGACCTTCTAGTTAGCAGCCAAATGCCTTATCCACTGTGCCACCAGAGCTCCTTTTGGAAGGATAAACCCACTGCCATTGAGTCATATCCGACTCATAGTGACCCCTCCTTGGGTTTCCGAGGTAGTATCACTACGAAGTAGATTACCCAGCCTTCCTTCTAAGGAGTGGCTGGTGGATAAGGACATGGTTTTAAAGGGATGCTACATCCTCAATTAGGAGTCCCTGGGTGGCACAAGTGGTTAAGTGCTTGACAACTAGCAGAAAACCTAGAGGTCCAAACATACCCAGAGGTGCCTCAGAAGACAGACCTGGAGATCTGCTTCCAAAAAGTCACACCCTTGAAAACCCCATGGGGCAATTCTACTTTAACAGACTTGACAGCAACTACCACCACCACCACCCATTAGCGATGTTACTATAGGCAAGTATCTTAATATGGACTTTGTTTCCTCATTTATAAAATGAAATCAATTCCACCCTCTTACAATGGATTTAACATATTTTAAAGAAACTTAGCATAATATTTATTAACACAGTTTAAAGTTTCCTTCTATTGTTGCTATGTGCTGTCGAGTCACACCCAACTCATAGCTACCCCTCCTTGGGTTTCTGAGGCGATATCACTATGGAAGTAGATTGCCCAACCTTCTTTCCCAGGAGTGGCTGGTGGGTTTGAACCCCCAGCCTTCTGGTTAGCAGTCAAGTGCCTCAGGCACTATGTTACCAGAGCTCCTTCTATTAGTCTAAGTAATTTTAGTTGATTTGTTTCTGCTATACAATATCCTTGAACATTATTACACCAGTACTCTCCATGAAGAAGAGGACATGTCTTGTACTTACTTCATATGTCTTTTTCCCTTACAATATGCACGTGCTATATGGCTGGAAAATATTTTATTAATGCATAAATGAATGGGTCAAAGAATATGGTATCCAAAAGCACATAAAGGCCATCATTTCTAAGGATCTTGTTATGAACCTGAGTCTTCAGGAGCACTGACATCCCCAATGCCAGTAATGAACAGAAGCACACAGTATCAAGCTCTACTGTGCCACCCCCAACTGAAACCCATAATGAACGAAGTGAAAGAACAAAACTGGATAGGAAATAAAGAGTATCTGCAGACTCTGATAAAATACGCCCCAAATATTCCTGGCAGCTCCCTAAACTAAAAGATTGGTAACACTTCGATAAAGTCCAAATCACTTCAACATTTTTATTTAATTGAGAAAGACCTCATCCCCACCCCCTAATAATAATCACGGCCTTTCAACACTTTTTTTTTCCCCACCTAGAAGGATGACAGAACAAAGACCCACTGGCCAGATTTATATCATTCACTGGACTAACCCAGAGAAAAAGTTGCCAAACCTAAGAAAAAGAAGTAAGTTCAGAAAAAGCTAACATGATATAAGGATAGGAAATGAAATTTAATTCTCATAACATTCTTAAAGGTATTACAAAGGTTAATGCTAACTCATACCTGAGGGATAATCTTCTTTTTCTTATTATTTGCTGCGTTGGGTCCAGAAAATAGCTTCTCGAGGGCAGCTAAAGCTGCACTTGCCTTTGCCACTTTCTTATTTGGACCGGCACCTCTGAATTTCTGTCCATCTACTTCTACCTAAAATAAAAAACAGCACTTTGCATTTATCCCAAGCAATTCCCCAATGAAGCTTTAATTTAAATGTATCATACTACAGAAAACACCAAAAGTCAAATTGTGCCACACAAATTATCTCAGTCTAAAATACAAATTCAAGATATCCTATATTTTTTAGGAAACATATAAAGTTGGCTTGTATACAGGCACACACCTCCATTACAAAGCGTTTGTCATGGCTTCCACCAGTCTCCGAGATGAGTTCATACTTAAGACCTCTTCTTTTTTCATTAAGCTCCATTACAGGATTTTTGCCACTTGCTGTGAGGATAGGGCCCTGAGTTCTTACCTACAAGAGAAAAGGAATATGCAGGTTTTCAATCAAGTAATATTTTAGAATATTAAATCTGTATTATTCTAATATTAAATTTATATTATTAATAGAATTATACGATGTCTCTGTTGAAAAAGAGGCTCAAAAATTCTACTTAAAAGCATTTAGAAGCTAGGATACATGATCACCTGCTTAAAGAAAGGGTAAAATAGGCATAGAAACTCTATAAGCAGTAAATGCTGCAGTCAGTAATCTGGCCAACCTGCCTTTAGTCCCAAGAATCCAGGAACTTCACCACTACACGGCACTCCAGGGTCTGATGTGTGGTGTTGCCTATAATACTCTAAATGACTAACATAAATGTTAGAAGAGTTGGGATTCAGAAGACATCTGAGGGTTCACTATTATTAATCTTTAGGGTCAGGAAGAAATACCTCTCAATTTGGGGGTGGGAAAGAAATATGCCTGCACACCTCTCAGTTTCTCCAAACAGATTATGGGCACTTAAGGTAAAAACAAAGGAGCTCGGTGGTGTAGTGGTTAAGGCATTTGGCTGTTAACCAAAAGGTCCACAGTTTAAATCTACCAGTTTAAATCCTCCATGGAAGAAAGATGAGGAAGTCTGTTTCCATAAAGATTTACAGCCTTGAAACCCAATGGGGATTCCTATGAGTCAGAATCAACTTGATGGCAGTTAAGGTTTGTTTTTTGAGTTAAGGTAAAAACATGAGTCCCTGGGTGGTAACATGAGTCACTTGGGTGATAATCAAAAGATTGATATGTAAGTCCAACCAGAGGCATCTGGGAAGAAAACCATGGCAATCTACTTTTGAAAAATCAGCCACTGAAAGTCCTGTGGAACACATTTTTACTCAGACTCACATGGGGTTGCCCTGAGTCAGAAATCAACTCAAGGGTAACTGGTTTTTAAGGGTTAAGGTGAAAACAATAGACTACATAAATGGATTCTGAAATTGAAAAATAATAATAAAGGCAATCATTTCCTGCCTTCAAAGAGCTATAGTTTAGCAGGGCAGATGCATATACAATCACTGCAAAACAATGTAGGAAAAGTTAGAACACATACATGTTACAGGAACATAGTGGAGGGAATCACTTTTTAGGGCAGTCAAGATAGCTTTCCTGGAAGGGGCATGTGAGCCTGACCTTAAAGGGTAAGTACCTGACCATGTCATCAGGAGAAAACAAGAGAGAAAAGTATTCTGAACAGAAGAAACATTAATGCAAAGGTCCAAGAGAAGAAAAGAACACTTGTGTGGGAAATGGCAAGAAGTTTAGTTTGTATGAAGGAGTAAGGAGAGGGAAGTGGTATTAACAGGACCTGATTAGAAACACCCTTGATGGGGTCAAATTGTATAAGACTTTGTATGCCAAGCAAATGAACTTTGACTTTATCCTAGACAATGGGGAACCACTGAAAGACTTGAAGCTGAAAAATAACATTATTAGATTTCTGTTATAAAAAATCATTCCAACAGTAGTAGAAAGGACTGACTTAAAAGGGGTAAGACTAGAATAAGGAAGAAATATATATATATAATTCATAGAAGTGTGATGGTTCAACAACAAAGGCTAGCACAAACACATACACAAAGCACTATAATTTTGAGAAAGAAAACACTAAAAGATCAAGCACTCTTCGAGGTCATAGATCATGTCAGTAATTCCAGGACAGGAACTGCTCAATAAATGCTGAACAAAGTAATTTAATGCCCAAAAGAATTCTTCTGTATAAGAACCCAATGGACAGCAATACTGTACACTGATTTGTAAGTGGCTGATGCTGCAGAAATGAAACATTGGACAATTTTTAAAAACAAATTCAGTAAACACTCCTGGGGCTTAGGCAGTAAGTATCACTCCTTAAAGCATTTTTTAAAATTCAGAACAAATTTCCAGTCTCCATTTTCAAAAGGTAATGAGTAATTTTTGAAACTGTCTATGTCAATCACAATCTGCTTTCCAAATCTGAAATCACATCACTTTTACAAAAAATGAGTTAAGACATTAAAAATATTTGAATTTCCAATCAGTTACTGGAGCCCTGGCAGTGAAGTGTTTAAGTGCTCAGCTTCTAACTGAAAAGTTAGCAGTTCAAACTCACTAGCCACTCCATGGGAGGAAGATGAGGCAGTATGCTACCATAAAGATTTGCAGCGTTGAAACCCTATGAGGCAGTTCTACTCTGTCTATAGGGTCACTATGAGTTGGAATCAACTCGACAGCAACGTTTTATTTTGTTTGTTTTTTTAATCAGTTACTACTGTTTTAAAGGGAGAAATGAATAACAGGGGTTTCTTTTGTCTTCCATTACAACATTACACAGAAACAAAGTATACATGTATTCATTACCCAAACCTCCACATACGCATAAGGCTGCTATTAGCCCAGCCCACACTGCTCTCTCTCTCTTTTTTAATTCCTTTTGCACATAATGGATCTGAGCCTCAGAATTAATGAGCCTTTCTTTCTTTAGAATCTATGATTCTCTGCGATTACCACCTGTGAATGAATGACTGGTGTTTTCAACAGCCAGGTACCATGTCTTCTGTACTTCAAAAGATCAGGTGGAGAACTGGGCTTGGCTTTCACAGGTCTCAGTCCCCACTGAGCCCTGTTGCCTTCTCCATACTGGCCCATTTGGCTGTTTCCAAACATTTGTTTCTCTAGCTCCAGATCATTATACCCCCTATTCCTTCTGTTCAGAATGCTTTCTCTACCTCTTCCCCACATGGTAAAATCCTACTCATCATCTAACACCTATCTCATATTTCACCTCCTTTGATTTTACATGACTGTATGAGTGTGAGTATATATAGATCTCACAATCACTTCCTCCTTTGAGATTTTACATCATATTCATTTTACAATCATAGTACTTATCATGTTATATTATAATTAGTTATTGTGGTAGTT
Source organism: Orycteropus afer afer (assembly GCF_000298275.1). Lineage (NCBI taxonomy): Eukaryota > Metazoa > Chordata > Mammalia > Tubulidentata > Orycteropodidae > Orycteropus > Orycteropus afer. The sequence continues at coordinate 1,458,622 of NW_006921624.1, read as the reverse complement.
CAGTTTGTGTGCCAACTCGGCTGGGCCTGGTTGAGTGGCTGGGCAGCTGGTGGTAGTTATTCCCCATGATGAGAACGGCAATCAACTCCATGGTGGGATCTACCACAAGCAGCTGAGTAGCTGCCTTTGGGATATAGTCTGCTTCCTGCATTTAAGGAGAAGCTTTGAGAATGGTCTCTAGCCTCTGGCACGCTTGGACCCTGCATGTAGCCGTGTCATGGCTCAGCAGCCTGCTATGCTCTGCCGACCTTGGGACTTACACTGGACTTAAGTAAATGGCCTGCTGTGTGGTTTGGTAACCTCAGGACTGTGCCTTTTTACTTGTCAACCTTGGGGCTTCCAGCCTCAGCAGCCAGAAGCTGTTTGAGTGAAGAAACGCCTCTAGCTCCAGTGGGCTGGGAGTAGGAGGCAGAGCTGGACCCCAAGGTTGAGGGGCTTTCACCCTGCCTCTAGAGCCTGGCACTTTGAACTTGCACTTAAAGCCTCCAAGTTGTAAGAATAAACTCCTGTTTGTTAAGGCCATCCCATTTGTGGTATATTCTTGTCAGAGTGGCACTAGGTAACCAGAACAGTTATAAACATGTTTTGTTCTTCTAGGCTGAGAGTATCCTGAGGTCCTGGATGCAATTTCTGCAGCACCTGGCACTGGGTAGGAGTCTATGAACTGTAAAAATAATAAGTACTTATTAGTCTTATCACAAATGGCAGTCAAAGCAGGTTTTTTTTTTTTTTACTTTGAAGTCATTTTTCCTTATGAAGAATGCAGTAAACAAGGACCCCATGAATTCACAAATGTGCCAGTACACTCTCTATTTGGATCTCGCCTCATTCTATTATCTGGGGCAATAAGCTCTCAGGTCAGGATTTACTCAGAGTATGAGATACGTACTAGTCAGGCTAAGCCTTTCTCGAGGACTGAACCAACTAAATGATTATCCAATGCCTCCCAAAACCAGCTTAGCACAAACTTCAAACAGTCACAAATTCCCCACTGGATCTCTTTTAGTTCTTCATACTTAGTTCTTCAGTTACTGTAATCCTCTTAATACATTATAATCATGAAATACTGGAAGTAGCTTCAATGATCAGTAGTAGAGAATTAGTTAGTTAAATTATACTCATGCAATGGTATATTGTGCAGCTATCCAGACATGTTTACAGATTTTTTTAGAGTTATAAAACCTGCATGAACACAGGACTGACTGCATAAAAATACTCATGGGGGAAAAAAAAAAAAAAAAACAGATGAAAATAAACCCATATATTAATAATGGCTATCTCTAGGAGGGAGAAGTCCTGGTGGCACAGTGGTTAAGTGCTTGGATGGTAACCAAAAGGTCACTGGTTCGAACACATCAGCCGCTCCACACTAGAAAGATGAGGCAATCTGCTTCTGTCAAGATTTACAGCCCTGGAAACCTGAGGGGGCAGTTTTACTCTGTCCTATGAGAACCGACTCAGTTGCAGTGGGTTTGGTTTTAGTTTACCTCTGGGAGGTAACTTTTGATTTTCTTATTTATATTTTTCCATATTTCTCAAATTTTCTACAATGCACATATATTACTTTTTTCCTAAGGGGGAAAAGAAACATGACTATACCTCTAAGGTACTGGAGGTTTCAGTTGTAGCATTTCCAGTATTATTGCTTGAGTTTGAAGACACTGTTTCATTTTTGCCTTCATTATCTGATTTTTCATCGGAACTCATACATTCAATATCTGCATCAAAGCCTGTTGGGTATCCCATTGCCTGCAACACCTGCATAGATTACATTAAAATTCAGTTTTACTTAAACACCAGAGATTACAGAAAACAGATGAAATAACTAAATCAACAATTTCAAATTCATAACATTTGGATCCATGAAGCACCTTGCAGGAAGAGCAAGAAGATACTCAATCTACAAAATTTAGTTAAACAAGTTATATAAATGAACCAGGAATAATTTTAGGCTTGTATTTCTATCCCTACCTTTTAAGGCCTAATTACTTTATGGATACTTCTAATGTTGAAACTTATTTTCCCATTTGAAATACAGCTTTTGGGACAGTGTGTGTGTGTGTGGTGTGTGTGTATCTTTTTATTTAATACCACCTTCCAGATTTTACTGCCTTTCAGATGTTTAAAAAAGAGTATGTTCACTTGCATTTTTACAGGCCCCTTTCAAAGTAAACTGCATTATCAGTTACTAATTAAAGATTTACATCAAAGGATATAGAGATAGGTTCCTAAAGACAAGTGTGTTTGTTTCAGCTTTTAACTATGTTATAAATTCCAAGAGGGTAAAAGCAACATCATAGTTCTTATAATCCCAACTGTACCTACACAGATGCCTGAAACAACTATTACAGCAGCTGCACAAATGAGAAGCTAGGAAGCTCAGCTTTTATAAACAATGGCATCTTGTATAAAGGATTCTGCCAATGCCAATAAAATAGTATTTACTCTAAACAAAATATGGACATAAGTAGATTTCTTTACTAAGAGAACTTGAAATTAATTCATCCAATTCATATGGAGAATTTGGCATCCTGCTGAACATTTCAAATCATAAAATAAATTCTTTGTATTTATTTGGGAGTAAAGCCAAGAACTCTTTTTTAATATCTTAAGTTCTAAAAGTTCTCAGGTAGCACTTTACACTAAGTACACTAACATCATTTGCTTATATCCTCATCAATATTTTACAAAGGAAACACCTTTCTCCACTGACTGACTCCTACAAATATGCTCTCCTTGAGAAACTTCATCTCTGAGAAAATAACTATCAGTCTGGAACTATCACTAGCTAACACAAGCTGCAAGTCAAAAGCCAAGAATCACAAATTTGGTTTGTTTATCCCAATAAAAACTGAAGACATAAGCTTTTCATAATTTAACATATAAAGCTAAAATAGTGTAATATCAAAATTTAGTTAACACCACTTCTCTCTTCCCTTTCCTCACATATTCATTTATTACTTGTTAATACAGCAACATATATCAATATATTTTTTAAATAGTTGATAAAGCTGATGCATAATCTCTAAGAGATACAGTGTTCAATCACAATACAGCATAACAAAAATAGTTCAAGGTAAGCCCTATTTCTCTGAATACACTTTCAATATGAAGGCCAAAAAACTGTACCAAAGAAAAGTGAGTTTCAGGCGTCTGGCAAACAAATTCAAACTTAATAAACACATCAACAGAGCTGAAAATTCAGCTATATGTAACTATGTCCTTTTCCTCCTAGAGAGATTGAGAAAGATGATAACCTCAGAGATAGGGGCCAAGAGTGAAAAGAAAACACATGATATTCTACCACACAGCTCTGTTCTCAAAAGAAAGTTGTAACAATGGCTTCTGTATGATACAAATTGCTCAGGGAATCTGGCAGCTCCAAGATCGTCCTCAAAGAGCCTTTCCTCCTTGTCCCCATCCAACTGATCTTTTCCTCATAATAAGTAAGATTTTTACTTTACTCACTGATCGTGAGTCTAAAGCTGACCTTCCTGGGGGGCTGTCAGAGGGAAGAAACTGAAAAGGGGAGACTGGATCCTGATCTCCACCACTTCATGGTGCCTGCTGCTGAGCTGCCATGCTGCTAGGGCAGAAAGGGATTTCCTGTTTTGACTGGATCCTCTGGTATGATATATTTTAACAAGCACAGACCCCGTAAGCTCCCCCAGCTATTGAGGGAGGAATGCAACAATTTTTATCTTGTGGGACCTATTTTCATAAAAATAGGTTAAGATATAAAACTCCTCTTAGACTCCTTTAACAAACAGATCTGGTATTATGTGGTATAGCCTTTATGGAGAGCAATTTGGCAATATATTCCTGGTATGTAATAGGCACTCAATACATTATCTAATGAATTAATCAATCATTCAAAAGTGCTTTCCTCTCAGCCTTGTAATTCCATCTCTAGAAGGTATCTTAAAGGATAATCTGATAACTTCAAAAGATGTAGAGCAATAAACTGGAAGCATCTAAACCTAAAAGGATTTGCTACATTACAGTAGATTCATAATAATGTAATAGAAGGCCATTATTAAAATGAAATGTTATGCTATCACTTAATATGAGAGCAATATTTGTGGTAACTACAAAATAAATTCACAATAGATTTTTAGATGAATAAAGAAATTACAAAATAGCATGACCCTATTTTAAGTATTTATTTTATATACACATTATATAGGTCCACCATTCCTTATCTGAAACCCTTGGGGCCAGATTATGTTTTGAGAATTCATAATTTTTTATAGTTTAGAAAGCTAATACTGTACACAGACCATATATTTTGTAATATCCCCTGTGGGATCTCAGGCTTGCCCCATGTTGCTGCAAAGAAATGTATTAACTTTTCATACTAAAGGGCTATTATAATAAAGACTGAAAATAGCCCCACACCAGCTAAGGTCAGGTTTTAACATCCAGTGGAGGAAAAGTTTTCATTTTCACTGCTTTTTGGAATTTGGAAATGTGGTAAAGAATGTTGACATTGTATATTTAAAAACAATTTTTTTAAAGCTTAAAAATACATACCAAAACGCTAATGATTATTATTTCTAGGTGCTAAAATTATGGGGGTATTTTTCACTCATTTTCTAAATTGCTTACAACAGAGAGACATTGAATGTTTATAATAAGAAAAAGAAAATTCAAAAGGATTTACATTAAATAACTTTTAACCTTTAGAAAACCGGATATACAATAAAAACTCTGTGACAATCAGAGGGAGACTGTCTACCTCAACATAAGAGAGCAAATTCTAGAATATAGTTACCCAACGCATGAATCCGGGGAGTATGATCATAGAATATCGGAAAAGATCGCAAGCTACTTCTGACTGAGATCTGGTAAGAAGCCCTCATGTTAAGGAGTGGATTCAACATCTTAAACCAAATAAATCACCTACGGTTAAGTTTTCACCTCTGGATTACTCTAATCTCTCATTTCTCCTACCTGGGTGGATCAAAAGTTTAGTGTTTATGGGGTTTTTTGTTTTTGTTTTTTTGCCAATTTCAAAAAAGGTAAATCTCAACTCTTCTCAAATTTCAGATCTACAAGTTAACTTGCTAATTAAGCTATGACAAATATCTGGAATACAGATTACAACTGATTTCACACTGGACCTGAGGGAAGAGATAATGACTGATTTATATGGAGGTAGATGACCATCATACCTGTATTTTCCCTGGGGTGCAGTTAACTTGTCATATTGTAAAATATGCAACTCTACTAATCCCCGCCTCAAAATTTTACTGACTTGCAACTTGCTATGAGGCCAATAGCTTATATTAAGTTTTTCCAAGAAACAACCCCACAAAACTTATCATTGCATCAAGGATGTCTTTATAGCATATCTTTGATATTCTTTTTTATGGAGACTTATCAAAGGAGAAATACCCATTTGATCCTTATACCAAGATAACTATAATTCTCATAATCAATTTTCTGTTCTTACGTCATAAACAGTGAATTGTATATTTCACAAGCTTTTTGTCAGCTGCTAGAGAGCTTATATCTAAAGTTGTGAGTCATCCTCAGTTCACAGTATAGCTATTAAACTCTAGCCTTATTCCTGAATTCGCTTTCCCCCTGCTTCTTGGCTTCCTTTATCTGCCTTATTTTTCACTGACACTATTTCATCATACTGTAGGTACCTGTTTTATACACAAAGCAGAACATAAATAGTACACTGTCTAATATTTTTACAGCTTAATTGTTTTTATTTTTCATGCATTATTCTTACCACATATTATATATTCACTTATTTATTTAATGTCTGTCTCCCCTATCCACATTAGACTGTAAGCTCCATGAGTATAGGTACACTGTTTTGTTCACTAGTATATCCCCAGAATCTAGGATAGTGCTTGCATACTATATTGTTGTTGTTGTTGTTATGTGCATCGTCAGACCGGACTCATAGCAACGCCTCCTTGGGTTTCCGAGGCAGTATCACTACGGAAGTAGATTGCCCCATCTTCCTTCCAAGGAGTGGCTGGTGGGTTTGAACCGCCAGCCTTCTGGTTAGCAGTCAAGTGCCTTAGGCACTACACTACCAGAGCTCCTGCATACTATATTAGTAATACTTATAAAATGGAAGGGTCATAAAAATAGACTAATTATTGCTTATGTCATATTATTACATAATAGAACTTTCCTTAAGTGAAAACTGACTTTCAGTCTAATGATCTTTGACAGTTTGGCATTAGTCTGAAAGAGATCATACTCAGAGAGATCCCACTATTTGGGAATGTTCTGTAAGTCTATAAGCAAGATTCCCCATAGAATGGTCCCTCCCTATGGAAATACTCTGAAATACAGAAAATGCACTATGTGCAAAGATGCTGATCAAATTTATTTATAATAGAAAAAAATCTAAAAACAGAAAAATATCCAGTGACAGAGAAATATTTAAACATATTAATGATATATACACATCATGTTATTCATAGAGCCATTAAAAATTATTTAGAAGACTTAATAACTTAGAAAACTACTGATGATGTTAAATGAACAAAGAAAGAGGATATTTAAAAGCTCGCATATGCACTGTAAATCCAACATAAAAAAAAAAAGGAAAGAAATTAGCAAAACAGAAAAAGACTGGAAGTAAGTAAACCAACATACTACAAATATCAATGGTCTCTGTCTCAGAGATGCACAATTGAGTTTATTATTTCTTTACTTTGTTCTACGCTTTTAAGTTTTGTATAATCAACCACCACCAAAAAAAACCTAATATTTGATACAGAGGTGACAAAAGTCTGTGTTATTGTCATTAAAATCCTGAAAAAATTCTCTTCATTTTCTACAGGAAAATAAGCAACTTGTTTGCAATATAAAATAACAAAGCATTACTAAGTAAGATAAATACTTTACCTTCACTGCTACGTGAAGTTTTGCTGTTTTCTTGGATGGTCCTGAGGCTTCATATGTTGTGCCATCCACATCTACAGACATTGTGAAAACAGGGGCATGAACAGGGCCAGACTGAGATAGAAGCTTATACTGAAGCCCAGGTCTGATCTGATTTAGCCTCATGAGGGCATTCATAAGGTCTATTGCTTTACTGTCCAGAACTGTGAATGAAAGAGGAACAGGATCAGAAATAAACTAGAAAATCATTTTTGCTTTTATCTACACATTTGTAGGTGCCTAGTAATCAGTATAAAGCAATAGTTTCAAAAGGCACTTACAAGTTAACTTCAAAAGTAATTCTGATACTACTTTTAAAGTTAGTATGCTAATATTTTTATAAAAACAACCTGCATTACTATATCTATACACTAATTTTCATTTTTCAATATTAATATACTTAAAGCAATGAAGCATCCAAACAGAGAATAAAGTTATAATCGTCAACTTTACAGTTAAGATCCATTCTTAAAAGTCTAATTCAAATAAATCATACTTTTCATTTTTATTTTCCTATCTGAGGCTATAAATCCTTTCTAGTTCACATCTGTTACAGCTGAAAAGAAAACTAAGAATAAAGCCTTTACACACTTTTCCTTAAGTTCCGTTTCATCTTCTTGTTGGGATCTTTATCATCCCCCAATCCATCCTCAAATGGCCTCTTTAGAGCTGAAGACCCAGCACCTAGAGAGAGACAAGAGACAGAGAGACAGAGACAGAGAGAGATTCATTATGGTTAAAACAATGCTTCTACTTTCTCTACCAAGTGTATCTATTATATTCAGATGGGAAAATCTTAGGAATCACAAGGACCATACAAAGCTTTCAGTGCTTAAATAAATGATCAGACTTATGATCTTGTCATTTAAAAATTTTGAAAGTAAATCTTCTTGAAATAATTCAGTATTACCCTGTTTTTAAATTTATTTCTCCATTTATTGGTATGTATACATACAAATATCTATGCATATATTCACACATGTATATACAGGAATAGAAAAACTTATGAAAGAAGGGATATCAAAATGTTAAAGGTAGTTATCTCTGGTTGGATTTATTTTTACTTATGTCTTATCAAATACTTCTATAATTTAACATTTATTAAATGTATAAACTTTAAAAATCCATTCATACTCTTTTAGAAATCTCATTATTCATCCAACTATAAAATACTCTTTCCTGCCCGCCCATTCAACGCTATTCAAGATTTTATTTATAGTTCACCTAATCCATGAAACTCTCTTCAGTTTTTCTCTCATATCAACTTTCTAATAGTTTCTACAGTATCAGAAATTTAAAGTATCATGTGTTCTTGTATCATTGCCTATTTCACATATATATATATATTTCTTGTGTATTCTTAGAACTCTTTGAAGGTCAAAGATATTTTCTCTCTCTCGTACCTCACAAAATATCACACGACATAATGGGTATGGAGCAAAAACTAACTAAACTGGTATTAATCAATTTCTTGGATAAAGCAGCTAGTTCATAACACTCAGGTAGAAGACAAGAGCTTTGCTTTCCAACTTACAAAGAAACAGGAGGGGGGACAAAAAAAAAAAGCTCATGAGCCTGTCCAAGTACTCCAAAGAACTCTGCACCTTCACAGATACAGTTGCAGAACATTCCTAACTTAACTCTCTCTTAAAAGCTGGTTGCTGGGTTTTTTCCTAATGGAAAATTATACTCAAGAAATACATGCCACAAGATTTCCAGATACTTCTCATGAAAGTTTGATATAATACTAAGATTAACCACATATTCTCTGATCATAAAGATTTATTGTCCCTTGAGGTAAACACTGACTTCAGCTTTTGCTTGGGTCAATACTTACCACTCAGGTCAATCAATCTTGATGTTCTTCAACAGAAGGCAGTATCTGCTCACTACTGTATTTCATTTGCATGACATAAAACTGCAGTATGCCAGTTGCCCAGAATACAGTCTTTAAGAGATAAAGTTAAAAAGCAACTATGTCTATTCAATCACTCTGCTACTCATTAAGTTACATTAGAAGCAGCTCCCTGATTGCCCGGAAATCACAAGCCGGCTTAAACCCACAAATCTATTCTCTAAATATTCCAACTACACAAACAGAGCTCCATAAGTTAAGCCTCATTCTAACACCTTGGCCACTGGAAAAGGGATATAAAGTCATCATAATAGTAATCTGGAAAAGAAAAAAAAAAGCTAATCATAATAGTAATCTGAAAAGAAAAGGGTTTACTTTACAAAAATAGGTTTACTTCCAACCTCTTCAATATCTATCTAGTTAGGAGAAGCAATCATTTATTTCTGTGGCAAAAATTTCTTAAAATACCATTTGAGTGCTTACCATATACCTAGCACTGTTGTTAGTACTTTATTAATATAGAGATTCACTCATTAATCCTTACAAGCACTCTATGAAACCAATATTTTTATCATCCCATTGTAAATTCACTCACCAACAAATGTTAATTGAGCATCTACTACATGCGAGATAATTTTTAGTTCCTGGACATATAACAGGGAACAAAATAATGTCCCTGTTCTCAAATAGCTTATGCTAGAGCAGTAGGAACTAATTACAGAATGTCAAATGGTAGGGAATGCAATGGAGAAAAATAACAAGAGACTTGAGGAGAAGGAGGAGGTATTCCTATTTTATACTCATAAGTGATTCTTTAAGGAGCTCTGGCCACGTAGTGGGTAAGACATTTGGCTGCTAAACAGAAGGTCAGCGGTTAAAATCCACCAGCTGCTCCGTGGGAGGAAGATGAGGCAATCTACTTTCATGAAGATTTACAGCCTTAGAAACCTAATGAGGCTTGCTTTGAGTCAAAATCGACTCAATGGCAGTGGGGAAGTGACCTTTTAATGAAAAACTGAAGAAAATGAAAGAATAAGCTATTCATCTATTTAGAGAAACAGAGTTCAGAGCAGAGAAAATAGCAAGTACAAAAGTCTTAAGACAGGAGCATGCTAAGAAACACAGCATTAGTAAGGCCTGAGTGGTTTGAATCTCATGAACAGGGAAAACCTACTGCCAGCAAGTCGATTCTGACTCACAGTGACCCTACAGGATGAAGTAGAACTGCCTGTAGAGTTTCAAAGGCTATAAATCTTTATGGAAGCAAACTGCCTCATCCTTCTCCCGCAGAGCAGCTGGCAGGTTCAAATCATCAACCCGTTGGTTAGCAGCTCAATGTTTTAACCACTACACCACCAGAGGGTGGTAGTAAATGAGAGCCAGATCATATAAGGCAGTAGTTCTCAACCTGTGCCATCATTAACTCACTAAAGGATTTTTTACAAAATACTTAGGTTCTACTTCCAGTGGAATGGCTTAAGTAAATCAGAAAAAGCTTTTGATAAGAACAATTAGAAAAACTAACTATAAAATAATTTTCTGTTTCTAGACAATAAAGAATTATCATCAAGATTTTGAGGCATTGGGGGCCACATTACCCCTAGTGGCATCTTCCAAATCCAGAAGATGCCTCAAAGAACTAAGCAGAGTACTTTCCACAGGCTCCTAACTCTCAGGGGTCCAAAACTGAAGTTCAAGGACCATCAGGAAAGGAAGATCTGCTAAATCCTCCACACTCTGGGTTGGCTCTCCACAGTGCTATACAGTAAAAGTAAGATGAGCTGAAAATAGTTTAGACCTCGCAAGAAATGAAGCCCAGCTTGAAATCATCTTAATCTCTGACTGCATTACACGGACTCGCTACAGCCAGTTCCACTACTCTCTCCGAGAAGCAAATATAAATTCTTCCTGAAAAAAGAAACATTACTCTAGGGTTTAACTTCTCTACAAGTTTTCATTTAAACTCTCCAGCACTCATAATAATCAGGCACGTGAAAAGACAAGGCACTGTGATCAAAGTCAAGAGAAACAGCGGACAACAGAAACAGACCCAAAAGGGAAACAGACAACAAAGCTTTTAAAACCAAAATTTATTTAAAAGAATGAAAACAATGTTCAAAAAACTAAGAGGAAGAATTTTGGCAAAAAATCTGAAACTATAAAAGAACCAAATGGATATACTAGAAATGCAAAATACAACATAAACTAAAGAGTGGTAGACCTACAAGAGGCAACAGACAAATCCACAACTGAGGAGAGTTAACACTCTCTCAACAATTAACAGAACATACAAATTAATTAGTACAGTGTATAAGATTTGAACAACACAATGAACAAATGTGACTGACAAGTAAAGAACACTGTGACCAACAACTGCAGAATATACCTGCTTTTCAAGAACATAAATCCATTTACAAAAACTGACCACATGCTGGGCTATGAAATAAGTATAAAGAAGTATCAAAGGAAAGAAATACAAAGTATGTTCTCAGATCACAGTTGAATAAATGAGAATTCAAAAATGGATAACTAAAAAATCACCATTTGTCTGGAAATTAAGCAATGACATTTAAATGGCCATGGGTAAAAAACTGACAAAAATTCTAACGTCCAAAACATAAGTCTTTGCTTAAAGGAAATTTCAGTGTCTTAATAATATGAAATAAGAGGCTAAAAGAATCCACAACGTATTCATCCGTTTTGAACAAGAAAAACAACAGCAAATTAAACTTAAAGAGAAAGGAAAAACAAGCAATAAGAACAGATACTAATGAAATAGAATGCATTTAATTCACAGAAACCTGTCTTTGATAAACTGTTCACAAAAATCAGTTCATGATTGGGCACAGCAGCTTTATTTGTAATAGCCAAAAATGTGAAACAAACAAAATGTCTTAAATAAACAGTTCAGTGGTGGCTCATCCAAACCATGGAATGTGACTCAGCAATAAAAAGAAATAACTATTGGCATATGCAATGAATTAGATGGATCTCTAGGGCATTATGCTGAATGAAAATGAAAGGGGGGGGGAGACTCCCGAAAGTCAGATACTGTATAATACCATTTGGGGGGACAGGAGTGAGTGTTACTATAAAGGGATGACATGAGGGAGATCTTTGTGGTGCTGGGATAGTGCTGTATCTTGTTTGTGGTGATGGTTACACCAATCTACAACTTTGATAAAATGGCATACAACTTATACACATATAATTTCCTGGATATGATATTGTACTCTAGTAACACAGAGATAACATTGGGAGAAACTGAGTGAAGGGTACAGGGTCAGGATCTCATGTACTATCTTTGCAACTTTCCACGAATTGATAATTATTCAAAGTAAAAAGTTTTTCAAAAAAGACTTGCTTCTTTGTTGATAAGATACTACATAGATACAGGGAAGAAAGGAATTTGGATTTTAAACATTTTAAAGTACGAGATGTGTCCTAGATATCCAGAGGGAAATACTGAGGAGTCATTTAGATATTTGAGTCTGAGTTCAAGGAGTAGTCTGTTGTGGCTATAAGGTACCATTGAGTCAGTTTCAACTCACAGCAACCCTGTGTACAACAAAATGAAACACTGCCTGGTCCTGCACCATCTTCACAACCACTGTCATGCTTGAGCCCACTGTCACAGTCACCGTGCCAATCCATCTTGTTGAGGGTCTTCCCCTTTTTCACTGATCCTCTACTTTACCAAGCATGATATCCTTCTCCGGGGATTGGTCCCTTCTGACAACATGACCAAAGTACAAGAGACAAAGTTCGGCCATTCTCTTATCTAAGGACCATTCCAGCTATACTTCCTCCAAGATAGATTTGTTCATTCTTCTAACAGTCCATGGTACATTTTCAATATTCTTTGCCAACACCACAAATGAAATGCATCAATTCTTCTGTGGTCTTTTTTTTTTTATACAGTGTCTAGCTTTCATATGCATATGAAGCTACTGAACACACCATGGCTTGGGTCAGCCTTAGTCTTCAAGAACATATTTACTTTTTAGCACTTTAAAGAAGTCTTTTGCAACAGATTTGCCCAACGACAATATGTTACTTGATTTCTTGACTGCTGCTTGTATGTGCATTGATTGTACACACAAGTAAAATAAAATCCTCATCAACTTCAATCTTTTCTCCATTCCTGTTGTGAGAATTTTTGTTTTCTTTATGTTGATGTGTAATCCATACTGAAGGCTATAGTCTCTGATCTTCATCAGTAAGTGCTTTAAGTCTTCTTCACTTTCAGCAAGCAAGGTTCTATCATCTGCATACCACAGATTGTTAATGAGTTTTCCTCCAATCCTGATGCCGCGTTCCTCTTCATATAGTCCAGCTTCTCAGATTATTTGCTCAACATACAGGTTGATTAAGTATGGTAAGAGGATATAATCCTGATACACACCTTTCCTGATTTTAAATCATGTGGTATCCATTCCCTTGTTCTGTTTGAATGACTGCCTTTTGGGCTATGTATAGTTTCCTCATGAGCATAATTAAGTGTTCTGGAACTTCTATTCTTTGCAATGTTATCCACAATTTGTTATGATCCACACAGTCGAATGCCTTTGCATAGTGAATGAAACACTGATAAACATCTTTCTGGTATTCTTTGCTTTCAGCCAAGATCCATTTGACATCAGCAATGATACCCTCATCCCACATCCTCTTCTGACTCCATCTTGAATACTATCTAGCTATTAAAATAAGCAAATAAACAGTTGTATGCAGTTAACATGAATAAATCCCAAACAATGTTGAACAGAAAGGAGCCAGACACAAAGAAGTAAGTTCAGCATGATTCTATTTCTATAAAGTTCCAGGCAAAATCCAATTACAGTCATTCCTTGGTACCTACAGTGTAGTACCCAAGGCATTTGACTACTAACCAGAAGGTTGGCGGTTCAAACTCACCAGCTACTCTGCAGAAGGAAGACTAGGCAATTTACTTCTATCCAAAGGGGGTCGCTATGAGTTGGAATTGACTTGATGGCAGGTTTTAGTACCTATGGGGGACTGGCTGCAGAACCCCTCACAGATACCAAAATCTGTGGATGCTCAAGTTCCTTATGTAAAATAGTGCAATATTTCCATATAACCTACAAACATCCTGTTGTATAAATCATCTCTAGATTACTTATAATGACTAATACAATACAAATAATATGTAAATAGCACTTTATGCTCCTTCTTAGCCTTTGAGGAACAGCTTTCACCACTTAATTGCTTTTTTTTTTTTAATCTCCCAAATATTTTTAATCTGCAGTTGGTTGAATCTGTGGATACAAACTCATGGATACGGAGAGACAATTGTAAATTGTCAAGGAAGCATAAACAGATGAGAAAGCTATAAAGAAAATCAAGGAAATAGTTTTTTTTAAAAAAAAAAAAAAGGAAAGAAAGAAATAGTAGCTTCCTGAGAGAAGGAAGTGATGGGAAGGGATGTGAATGTCATGGTTTCTGAACGGCTCATAATGTTCTGCTTATAACCTAGTCAGTATATACAGATTTTCTATTATTTATTTTTAACTTTTTTTTAAATATACTTTTTAAAATATGTGTTATATTTCATAATAAAACATAAAATTAAAAAAACAGCAGAAAAAAATATGTGCTCATCTGTATCAAATATTGCTAAACAGCTGACTAAGATGAGAAATGAAAACAGACCACTGAATTTAGCAATCAGAAGGTCACAAGAGGCACTATGGTAGAATGCTCAGGAAGAAAGTCTGATGAGATAATTTCAGTGAGAACAGGATGTAAGGAAAGGCAGGAAGTATAGACCACTCTTTCCAGAAGTACTGCTATAAAGCAGAAGAGAAATGGAGCTCAACTGTAGAATCACAGGAGGGTTTTGCTTTGATGTTGTCTTTTTGATGGGAGATATTACAGCAGGTTTTTATGCTGATGAGAATGATGGGGTAGATCAGGGAAAAACTGACACTTGCGAGAGAAGACAGCATTTATAGGCAAGAAGGGATACGCTGTAGTGCGCAAGTAGAAAGGCTGGTCTTAAAATAAGATAGTTTATCTACCGTCAAAGAAGAAAAGGCAAAGTATATGAGTAGATATAATTACTACAGAAGACAGAGTGGTGAGAACATGTAGAAGTTCTCTCCTGAGAAAATAGAAGTAAATAAGGTCATTAGATGACAGTGCCAGGGTGGAAGAGGAAGTATGAGATAAAGAAGATGTTATCTAGAAATTATTATCTAGGAACTCTAGAACTTATAGGAGGCTTGCTAGACAACAGAAGTGGTCAACTTGAGGTCACCATCATAGACATAAAGGGTTAACAGTCCTATATTCCTTTCTCCAACCATGATCAGCAACGTGATATAGGCACAAAGTAGGAAGAGAGATGGATTTCACAGATTCAGAATTTTGTCAGGAACAGATCAAAGAAGTGAAAGTATATGCTAAGGAGTGATTACAATGATGGACCATGGAATACAGGCAGGGTAAGAACAGAAGTAAGAAAATAGGAAAGATAAGGAGTGAGAAATGACAGATGAGAATGAAAAGATGGTACAATGATAAAGTTTAAAAAAGAAAATGGAGTATTAAAGTTACTAGACAAAGTGATGACAAGAGCTAGCTGGACAGTAAGATTTATGGAGAAGGTGGTACAGTTACTGGTGAAGATAAGGTCTATGACACATGGAATAGGTCATGAGATAGAAGACAAAACATTTGTAGGAGAAACAGTCAAGGAATTAAGAGGACAGGGTTTTGAAAAAAATCATCTACATGCATACTGAAATCACCAAGAATTACTGGAGTAAAGTTTAAAAGTGAACGCCATGAAGCTAGGTCCTAAAAACATGAAAACATGAGGGGATGTGCAGTAAGGGTCTGACAACAATGTCCTGGGTTATATCACCTTATAGCCAAGGTTCAAACAGTTAAGTGACTTGCTCAAGGTAATACATCAAGGAACTGGGAGAGCTAGGATGAAAACACTGGCAGTATGGCTCTATTTCATGCTATAAATCGGCAGGCCAATGGTTCCCAAACTTTTGAAATAGAGCATTAAAAAAAAAAAAAAAATCAGAGTCACATAACAGCAGGTTTGCTTTCTCTAGTAATATGCTGTTGTTGTTGTTGTTGTTATGTGCCATCGAGTCGGACCCAACTCATAGCGACCCCTCCTTGGGTTTCTGAGGCAGTATCACTACAGAAGTAGGATTGCCCAACCTTCCTCCCGAGGAGTGGCTGGTGGGTTTGAACCGCCAGCCTTCTGGTTAGCAGTCAAGTGCCTTAGACACTATGCTACCAGAGCTCCTCTCTAGTAATATAGAGAGAGAGGGGAAAAAAAAAAAAAAAAAACTACTAGAATTCAGAGACTGAAATAAAATTTCATTATTAATCATAAGAACATATATACACACACACACACACTTTTTTAAATTGTATTCACTCATACAATCTACAAAGACTGATGTCATACAGATTTGAATCCCTTTCATTAATTCTTTGCCACTGTATGAGTCCCCTTTTCCTGGAAGAAAATGGTTTTCATTCCACAAACATTTAATGAGCATTAGTATGTTTGCAATGATGATGTGGCAGGATGTGAGGGACTCCTTGCCTCTAAAGAAGTTACAATCTAAGGCAGTGATTCTCAAACTTTTTGATCCCAGAATCCTTTTACATTCTTAAAAAATCATTGAGACCCATAAAGAAGTTTTGTTTTGTGAGTATATCAATCACTATTTAGCATATTAGAAATTAAGACAATTTTTTTAATACACAAGAAATATTCCACTAGACATCAGAAAAATGATGTCACCACACATCATATGTAGCCTGTGGAAAACTATACCGTAACACTCACGAAAGAAAGAATTTTTTTGCTTTTCCATTGAAAAGGAAAAAGGTATTTTAATATTATTATATAAACAGTTTTGACCTTACACTACCTGAAAGTCTTTAGACTCAATGGAATTCTGTTGTCTAAATACAGATTGAGCCATGTCACTATTTCTGATATACAGAGGAGGTGAATTTGGTTCCAGATGAAGAATATCTAGTGTTAAATTGTTAAACACCCCACTCTCCAGTATAACAGCAAATCAGGAAATAAAAGAAAAAAATAATGTGTGTGTGTGTGTGTGTGTGTGGCTATTTTGGTTATCTAGTACCACTGTAACAGAAACACCACAAGTGCATGGCTTTAACAAACAGATTATTTATTCTCTCACAGTTTAGGAGGCTAGAAGTCCGAACTGACAACACCAACTCTAGGGGAAGGTTTTCTCTCTGTCTGGCTCTGGGGGAAGGTCCTTGCAACATCTGTGGGCCCAGTGTTCCTTGGAGATCTCCATGTATCTTGGCATTAATCTTACCCTGAATCTAGACGGTTAGTGTCTTCTTTCTCAGTGGTAGTCATGTCCCTCCCTTCTCTGCTCACTTCTCTCTCCTTTTAACTCTTGTAAGATAAAAGGTGATGCAGGCCAGACCCCAGGGAAACTCCCCTTGAATCACAGCAGGGCTGTGACCTGAGTAAGGGTGCTACATCCTACACTAATTTCCTTACAGGTGACTGGCTGATCATATCAGATCACATCATGGGGATAATTACATCCTTATGTAACTGCCAAACCACTATGAATCATGGCCCAAGCAAGCTGACACGTATTTTTTGAGGATACAACTCAATCCACAAAATTCCATCCCTTGTCCTCTACAAATTCATGTCCTTGCCACATACAAAATACTTCACCCCATTTTACCATCCTAAAAGTCTTAAACCAATTTCAAGTCCAAATTCCACCCCAGGACAAAATTCCTCTTCATCTGTGAATCTAGAACACAAATTATCTGCTTCAAAAACACAATGGAGGAATAGGTCCAAGGTAGACTACATTTCACTACAAGCAAGGAAAAAAAACTGAAGATAGGATAATGGGCACCAAGAAGCTTAAAAAAAAAAAAAAACAGCAGGACAATTTACAACAGCTCTCAAGGCTTGGATATAATCTTGTGTGAGAGCATCTAGGCAATGGCTCTGCCCTCCATACTCTGGGTGCTGGCGATGTTTCTTGGATTCTGAGTGGAAGCGCCTCAGCTCTGGGCTTCAGCTTTGCCTTCCAGGCCCACTGGGATGGCAACTCTGTTCCCTCAGCTTTAGGTGGCGGCCTCATTCTCCTAGTTCAACTGAGTGCTGGCTCTACCCCCTTGGCTCCAGCAGGTCCTGTCCTTCTGCCCCTTGGGCACAGCCCCCTCAGCTTTGGGCAGAAGACCCAGCCCTATACTCTTGGCACTCGTAAATGGCAGCCCCACACTCTGGAACCAAGTTGGTGAAGATCTAACTCTTTGAAACCTAGAAGGTTGTGGCTCCACCCTTCAAAACTCCCGAGGCTGTGGCTCTACCCTTTGAGACTGAGGCAGCTCTGCTTCCCATGTTCCTTGTCTCCTCAGCTTCTGCTTCCCAAGGTGCCTCCTGGGGCAGCCCAGCCTCTGCCCTGCTCCAGCAATGTTACAAGCTCTTTAATTCTACTGTTATATACCCAGTGGCCCCTCGCTCTACCAGTAAGTCTCGGCCTGAAG
Source organism: Orycteropus afer afer (assembly GCF_000298275.1). Lineage (NCBI taxonomy): Eukaryota > Metazoa > Chordata > Mammalia > Tubulidentata > Orycteropodidae > Orycteropus > Orycteropus afer. The sequence goes on along the minus strand of NW_006921624.1, from coordinate 1,440,297 downwards.
ACACTCAGGACCCTCTCTCTAGCTCTGGCAACAAGTGCTAAAGCCATCCCATTCCACCAGGAAGCCTCCTGCCTGAAGGCATTCATTTCTCTCACTCTGTGGGTCCGCTCCCACACTGTTTAACACCAGTCTTCTGGTTTGGCTACCACCATTTCTCTGCTGCCATCTCTCATCATCTGCGCTGTCTCTGGTGTTATAGCTCTCCTCATCTCCTTCTAAGCCCTCATCAGAACTGCCTTTAGCATCCATAATTGCACCAAGAGTCTCTTACAGGCAATTTGGTCTTTTACTATTGTTGTTGTTATTTGCCATCGAGTCGTACGGACTCATAGCGACCCCTCCTTGGGTTTCCGAGGCATTATCACTATGGAAGTAGATTGCCCAACCTTCCTTCCGAGGAGTGGCTTGTAGGTTTGAACTGCCAGCCTTCTGGTTAGCAGTCAAGTGCCTTAGGCACTATGCTATCAGAGCTCCTGCTTTTACTATCAGGCACCTTAAAACGCTATAGGCCAATATTCATTATGCAATTTCAAAACTGCTTCCATATCTTAGACGTCTGTAAGAGCAGCAACCAATTCTTCAGGTACCAGATTCTTAGTTATTTGTTTGTTGTTGTTGTTGTTGTTACTTGCCATCGAGTTGGACTCGACTCATAGCGACCCTTCCCCCCTTAGGTTTCTGAGCATCACTATGGAAGTAGATTGCCCCACCTTCCTTCCGAGGAGTGGTTGGTGGGTTTGAACTGCCAGCCTTCTGGATAGCAGTCAAGTGCCTTAGGCAATATGCTACCAGAGCTCCTTCTTAGTTATTAGTGCTGCTATAACAGCAAATAGCTTTAACAAACAGAAATTTATTCTTTCACAGTACAGGAGGCTAGAAGTCCAAATTCAGAGCACCAGATCTAGGGAAAGGCTTTCTTTCTCTCTGTTGACTCTGAAGGAAGGTTCTTATTACCTTTCAACACTGACGGGTCTAGCAACTCCTTGGAGATCTCTATGAATCCTGGCATAATCTTCCCCTGAGTCTACAAGATTGTGGGCACAAGGTCCTGAGTCCAAAGGATGTGCTCCACTCCCAGCTCCTTCTCTGTCTTAGTGGTAGTCAGGTCCCTCCTTCTCTGCTGCTTCTCTCTCCTTTCATCACTTACAAGATAAAAGGTGATGCAGACCACATCCAGAGAGGATCCCTTTACATCAGACCTGCGCTATGACCCAACTAAGGGTGTTGCACCCCACCTTAAACCCCTTACAACTGACTGACTGATCACACCAGATCATATTGTGGATGATGTTTACATCAGTACACAGTTGCCAAATTACATCATTACGTAACTACCAAACCAGCATATGCCACTAGAGCTCCCCTGAGAATCACAGCCCATCCAAATTGATTATTTACTTTGGAAAAACACAATTCAATCTATGACAGTGGCATAGTAAGAGAGTGAGTTAAATTGCATCTGAGTATCTACTATACTCCAGACACTGAGTTGAGTATTTTAACCAGACAACAGCTAGTAAAGTTGGAGGTAATATTCTTACAGAGAGGGATGAACTAATTTGCTCAAGGCCTACATCTAGCAAGCAGTGGAGCAGTATGATCTAGAACACAGATCATACTGACCCAGACCCTGTGTTCTTTCTATTGAAACTCTGAATTCATCTAGAATAGTATAAATGGATGATGGTGCTAAATTGTCCAATATAATTTTCTCCTGATTTTTGTTTTCTCTTTCTGGTTTATGTGACATTTGTAAGCTTGATACAAATCATGAAACTCTGTGATATCTTCTCAAAGTATGGTCCCTAAGACTATGTAGTAATAGAATCTGGCCCACATAAACAAGTAAGTATTCTAATAAGAATAAATGAAAGCAAGCTAATGGGGACAGAAAAGAAAGTCAGAAAGAAAAGCAATAAACTTTCTAATATGTGACTTAGAATTATTAAGTAATCTGAGCTCTATTAAGAGACACATCCCATGACCATCCACGACTGCCAACCCCTAGACCCAATAAAAATCTTTTACACTCACCTTCTTTATCAGTAACTGACCAGGAATATTTCTGAAAAGGCTTACTGGATGGAAGAGGGTCCATTTCCAGCACTTTATAAATCTGGCCAAAGGCTGATAGTCTGAGTGCATGCTAAAGAACAAAACATTGTATTTTTTCCAATTTCAATAGCCATTCATAAAAATCTTAAAACATCTAGCTAAAAAGACATCCAAACATCTAGCTAAAAAGACATCCATTAAATGTTCATATTAAGGAGTTCTGTTCTGGTGGCATAGTGCCTAAGGCATTTGACTGCTAACCAGAAGGCTGGTGGTTCAAACTCACCAGCCACTCCACGGAAGGAGACTGCACAATCTACTTCCGTAAAGATTTACCCCCTCAGAAACCCAAAGGGGGTCGCTATGAGTTGGAATCAACTCAATAGCAGTGATTGATACTGTTGATATTATGATGGCAAAAGTCTAAACAGGCAAGAAAACAGTGTTTAAATAGAAAAATTCAGAAAAAGAGATAAAAATCTCTCTAATATTTCACAGTGATATGCCTGGTCTTGTACCTGTGCACTGTGGGTAATATCTTCTTTTTGCTGAGTGGTCATATAGCTCAGAGCATCTGTTGGGTCTCGCTCACAAGGATCATGGAGGCCAGGACCACCTTTGGTAAAGGCAAAATACAAGTATCATTTAGAACTGAGTTTAGAATTTGGTAAATTAACACAAAAGAAAGTAGAAGAAAAAAAAAAAAGAACTAATAATCTACATAATTAAGGAGAGTAAAAAGGGCAATCTTATTTTCATTGTTTGTACTTAAAGGTCCTTATTTTATTGGAAGTCATTTGCATACCTAAGCTCAAAACTGAGTCTTACTTTGAGGATTCAGAAACAGCAAGATGAATTATTCCAAATCTTTACAGGAATTACATACAAAAAATAAGACCTAATTTAATATTTCCAAATTTAACACCAGATTACAAACAGAATGAACTTCATAGATTTTCACCAAACATCTTCATTTTCAAACTCAGAGTTCTAGGTAAAGCAAACTCATAGCAGGCACAATATCTTATTAGTACCTTTTATGTTAGTACATACAAAACACAAATAATTATTAAAAGAGATTTTACAGCACTTTTCCAATACTCAAAACATTCTAATTGCTAAAAACTTCATATGAATCACTTTTATGCATCATTTTCCTATACAAAGGACAAATTTAGCACAAATTTAGAAAAATAAACTAAAATGAAATTTTTCTAACTCTTCTGCCTCCAGAGTTTGAAGCCCTTACCAGGAAGTAGTATTCCAGATGCCAAACACTCCATTACTCGTCTCAAGGCCTCCCCAGCGCCCAAAGGTCTATTACAAGTACCTATAGACTTTTCACATATAAGCTCTAGTGGCTAGAAGATATTAAATTACAAATTAGTACATGCAGCAAGTGTTAAAAGGATTCCAGTTAAAAGTGAGCTGACATTACTATCTACAAGTGAGGCCAAAGAGTCAAAGTGAATTTTACATTAAGGGCCCATTTAACTTTTCTCCCACAGGTGATTATTAATTTTTACCCTGACCAGAGTTTTTAAACTGAGCATTTTTGAGATAATAGATATTCAGAAGATATTTTTGTTACAGAAACTTCATCTTCACTTACCCCTAAAGGATGACGAAAGAAACCATGGTCATCAAATTGATTTTATAAAAGATTTGACAAGCTATATAAGTTAGTAATAGCTAAAAAGTAGTCATTGTATAAACCAGACCACTTATCTCCTACTCAGCTTAGGAAGCAATCCAACCACAAATATCTCAAAACAAGAAGATTTAATTTCAGATTGGCCCAATTAGAATAAAGATAAAAAACAAATCCCCATGTTTAATAAATTGAAAACTGATGATATTATATCAAGGTAATAATTGCTAAATTAATTTATAAATGACCTTTACAGATTTATTTAAATTATTTATGTCTTTAGCTGTGCTTTTAATTGGGTCACACATAATAATTTCCTTAAAATTAAGGTTTGCAATATACACTATATACTATACCCAAAATCAGGTTAAGTGTACTGCTTGTTTAACTTTAATTACTAATATGAACTTATTTTTTAAGAGTCTATATTCAGAGCAGCTTTGGTGGCACAGTGCCCAAGGCATGACTGCTAACCGGAAGGTTGGCAGTTCAAACCCATCACCCAATTCGTGGAAGGAAGATGAGACAATCTGCTTCTGTAAAGATTTACCACCTTAAAAACTAAATGGAGTCACTATAAGTCAGAATCGACTCACTGGCAGTGGGTATGGTGGTTTTATTTATTTATTTATTTATTTATTTTTGTTGTATACTCAAAGAGAAAGGGAAAGAATGTATAGGAGCTTTATACTGATATCAGGTTAATTTTATTTTAAATGGAAGTAGGCACTAAAAGAGAAATGTGCCAGTTAAGCAGGTTTCCATGGACACTAGGTGAAGAGTGATCAACTATCAGGAAAAAGTAAAAAATACAAGAAGATATTCACTTCTAAAAAGTATAAAACCTTTTTATCATAAAAATACCTATAACATGAATATGATGAGACAAGAGAGACAAGTTATAGGCACAAAAACAAAGAAATCATATAAAAAAGATGCTACTTTTTTTTCCAGAGCTAAAGTAGAGAATGCATATCTTATCTAATTCAGAATAGAGCCATTTTACAGTGATAGGGAATTTCTACAGGAATTCCTGACTACAGCTTCAGAATTTCCTTTTAACCATATTTACGTACTTACCCATCCTTTTAATGGTGCCCATGTGGGGACTCGGTTGCACAAATCACGCAGAATGCGGAGGACAATTACACATGATTTTAATCCATTTGCCCTTGCCTAAAACAAACAAAATGATTCCAATATCCTTGTTGAAAACATTCATTTCCAGCACATTGATAATGGATAGGGGTTCTTTAAAGTGAATACTAATTAGCCAATCAATTGCCAAGCAAACTGAAAAATCAAATTATCGAAAGTAGTAAAATTTTGGTTTAGAAAGGCAGATTTAATACTAAAAGAAGCCTAATACTACAATTCCTTTTGTAGTCATGGCAACCCTACTTGAGGCAACTGTCTCACCTAGGTTTGTATTTTATAAGCTATCATTTGAAATTCAGAGTATTAAGCAAAAAAAGAATTATATGATAATAAAATATTATTAACTATGGTAAAACTTGCATTGGACCTAAATTTACTCATTTACTCTTACAACATTCTGTGAGGTAGAAAATACCCCATTTTCTATATCACAGAGAAACCAAACCATTAAGTGGCAGGTAATGCAAATGAAACCTGCACAAAGCTACAATAATAGTAAGACAATAACAAAGAGCCAACCTGAAACCATTTGGCATGTCGAAGAGACGCCAAGGCGTTCAGGCATTTCTGCCTGTCCAGTAAGTCCGGAGGATCTTTCATCGCAACATTTTCTAATGGTAAAATGGGATAAAGAGAGACAGATAGAATTTGACCAAGGGGTTCCTGTCAAATTATCACACAATAAAAATAAAAAGAATAGCAGCATCAGAGTAAACTAATAAGACTCCCAGAAGATTTCATAATTTGGCTTTGTTGCTTTTTTTAATTATATGCACTATTCTTTAAGTTTAACAACCCTTAGAGTAGTTCTGTACATAAGGACTACAGGATTTACTCAATAATATTCATTCAGTAAGCAAATCGAGGACCACTGCAACATACAATCTGGGATCTTATTCAGTATGTGTAAAATCACAGGGCACAAAATAGGTACATAGCACTTTTTCCTTTGGTGGGGTACGTGGGAAGAGGAGAAATCTGGGACCAACAGCAATAACAGCTTTTCTTTATAGAAAGGATTTCATTGCTGATCAATTCCTAAAGAAAACTGGGGCTCTTTTATGTAGCAATCAATTTGGGATATACTCGTTGATAATATGCTTTTTTTTTTTTTTTTTTTTTTTACAGTTAAATAAACTCATCCATCAAGATGACAATTAACACAGTCTTTATTCCACCGATGAGAAAAGATAAATCCTCAAGTTGACACCATGAACTTCTCTTTATTATTTACTTTCTAAGCCCAAATTATTAAAACTACAAAGATAAAATACATTTCAGTACAGATATAACTTTTCTAAAAAGACAGCAAAGAATACTGTCCAATTACAACTATTTGATTTGTTTTAATATTTTAAAGTTGAATGAGTTGGCCCACGACTGCAAAATTAAAAATCCAAACGTGTTAATGATAACTATACAAATTTAAATAGACGAACTGATTTCCTCTAGGATAATACATTTATAAATGTTTTAAAGACCTGCAGCATGATTCAAATGTATCCAACAAACAAATGTTTCTTGTGGAATCATTCTTTGTCTAATCTAATTAAGTTACTCACTTTTAAGAACTCTCTTAAATGTGGGAAGAAAAGTCCACCAAAACCTCTTTCCAGGATAATCATGACAGTAACAGACTGGATAGTATATTCTTGAGGGCCAACTAATACAAGGCAAGTATTTTTAAATGGGAGACAATATCACTTGATAGTTTTTGGTTTCCTGACTTATTACAGGACTCCATTACAGCAAATTCAATGTACATTCTAATTGATAAAATATCATTAACTAAAACTGAGGGCACAATGTTCAACAGAAAACAAATCTATTGGAGAAAGAATTATGGTTGTTTTATTCTGCTTCAACACTAAAGGCTGAAGTGCTACACACTTATTTTCTGACCAGGTGACCAGGTGAGCTCTACAGAAGATATTTGCATTGTGTCCCATTAATCCCTGATGACAAAATTATAACACAAGACATCATTTCAGTACCCCCTTTTCTCATAAAATGGGAAGCCTCAAAAAGAACCGTTAATGTAAATTTATTTATAAACATAAAACAAATATGTGGGTTTTCACGGCATAGGTAATCTAGCTCTTGGGTTTACTCAATTTTGTCTTTATGGTGACACAAAATGCACAGCTCACTCACTTTAACGTTTTCATGGAAAACTGTTTAACTGTGGTCAATACAAGTATCTGCGTAAAGCTCACATACCAAATAAAACAAACTACTATAAATGAATGATTAGAATAGTTTAAAAGTTAGACATGACAAAGGTTGACTGGCTGCTAAGTAATGTAAACCCAAGAAAAGGTATGGACTCTGCGTTGTTTTTTTTTTTTTTTTTTAAAGACTTTGATTTTAAAATTAACAGTGAGACAAGCTAAGCTTTATTCTATCACCTTACTTAAGCAGAGAAATCAGGAAGGGGGTAAAGGGGACGACAGAAGAAGGAAGAGAGGCAAAGGAAGTCTGGATAGGCAATGACAAGGCAAACCAAAAGTCTCTTTGTATTTTCTGGTACTTTCATTCTTTGGTCAGAGCTTGTAAATAATATCATACTCTCATTCTGGCACAGATATTCTTCAAGGGGTCAATGTCAAAAATATTTAGACAAATTCTCTCATCCCCAAAGTCAGAATATAGCCAGAGACTCTTATTTTTTAAAAAGCAATAGGGACATCAGCTTGCTACAGACAGTCAACATTTGGTGGCAGTAGATTCTACTAAAAACAGATGAAAGGGACAGGCAGTGAAAGAAAACTTGCACCAGATTCCTTTTCACATCACCATCAGAATGGCCACGTTTCTTCATGCTCTGATAGTCAAAAAGTCAAAAGATCCAAAATATTTCAATATTCATGAAGCAGCAAACAGCAGAGGAGATAACAATTCATCTCACTTTATCATCTTTAAAGTTTCTTATATTGAAACTATATAAATTCTTTTGTATGGTACTACTGATAAGTCCACCTTGCCTATTTCCTTTCTGTAATTAATAATAAACAGTTTTGAATATTTTCATTAATTAAAAAAGTAACTTCTTCATGTGGCAATCACAGAACTGCTGCTAGGAAAACTGCTACTTCTGGCAGCAGAACTGCAAGTTTAATATTTCTATATGAACTTCAACAAAGAGTTTCAATTTTGTGAGGAAGCAGAGCTTTCCTGATAAAAAGTCCTCTTGGAGTCCGTAATTAGGAGTGACACAATTATCACCCATTCCATTTTTTTTCCTATAGTGACCAGTGAAACAGATATAAATAAATAAATAGCATGAGGTAGGGACATATAAAAATACAAAAAGCAAATGGAAAAAAGCTATGAAAAATATGTCTCAGTAACCTGGCATCAGGGCATGAAGGTACGTGTAACATTCTGAACAATGGAAACACTGAAAAAGAAGTCCATTATGCCTAATCTTGTTTATTGGGTTAGAAGTTAGATAAGTGACCAGAATATCACACCACATTGCAGGAAATGTTGGTCAGTTTCTCTCAATTCCTTACATGCATACTAACTATCTGCCTGTTAACAAATATTAGCCTGGCAAAAAGCCAGACACATGACTATGTTAAACAAGATTTATATGTCTGGAACCTGGGCTCTTCACAGGTTAAATAATTGAGCTGGGTTATCATGAGGGTCTTCCCACAATCTGGATAAAGCTGATCTACTGAGTTCATGCTGATAGCATTTTCTAGTTAACCTGAAGTTATTCTGGCATTCCCTTGTCTCTCAATTCCTTGAGGCTTTCTGGAGAGAAAGACATTAAGCTCCAAGCCACTGTCCACGCAAAACATCAGGACACAATAAAGTGAAAGGTAAGAAAGAGAGAATACTGTTTTCCTTATTTATGTTACTAATATCACTCAATATGATTTTTCTTCAGTGTCTCCCTAGGCAGGCAACCACTGAAAAGATCCTAGCTAAAGGTTGCTCTGGACTGTGTAAGTCTAGTAGTTGTGGAAGGTAGGAAAATAAAGCATGCCACATCATTATAATCCGGGTTGTGATCTTTGCACTGTCAGAATCTACTGCCTTGACCCAAGCAGATACATGTTAGTGAACTTCTGCCACGATGCATAAGAAGTTCACCCTGGCTTTAATACATGAAAAGGTACACTCAGGCAACTTTTCTGTGAATCCTTGACAATCTTCCACAGCACTGAGGACAGAGATCTGGGTGAGACTAAACCACAAGAATCTTTGTAGTTTCTCTACCACCTGGCTTCAGCTGAATTATAAAGATAATGAACAGTTGATTTATCACCACCAATAGGAGCTCTGGTAGCACAGTGGCTAAAAGGCACTTGACTGCTAACCAGAAGGCTGGCGGTTCAAACCCACCAGCCACTCCTCCGAAGGAAGATGGGGCAATCTACTTCCGTAGTGATACTGCCTCGGAAACCCAAGGAAGGGTCGCTATGAGTCGGGTCCGACTCAACGGCATATAACAACAACAACAACATAGTAAATATACTTCTGGTTTAAAAGGTCAAGCACCAAAAGAATCTGAGACTCTGTGTGATGCTCAGAATAACTAAATCCCCTAAAGCATTCATACAGACATCCCAGATTGTAATGGAAAAGCGGAATGCACAGATGGGTAAAACATGAGATTTTCCTCCTTTACAAAACAGACTAAATATCTATGTCGTAGGGCTGTTGTGAGGGTTAAAATAAATAATATATAAGAAGTGCTTGCCACACACGTTGTAAAATACCTTAACAGAGCTCAATTTTCAAGATAATACTGCTTGAATTCTTAGATGATCAT
>NW_006921624.1:1390933-1421492 GCF_000298275.1 Orycteropus afer afer | reverse complement strand
TCCAAGATTATCTTCTGTGTCTGTGTTAATTGGTTTCCCTTTTCTTTGTTGAAGAGGGTCTGTGCAATCCTTCTGCCTAGTCCGCCATCTTGTCTTTTTTTTTTTTTTTAAATCAAACAATATGCTTGCTACCTAAATACATTTAACAGATCTTTCTTTTTAATTACCCACCATGTATTAGGCAGTATAGCTAGGTGCTAGGAATAAAGGGGTGAAAAAAAGAACTACCTTCAATGAATCATAAGCTACACAGTAAACCAGATTATGAGCACTGCAGTAAATACAAAACACTGGTTCCAATACTATACTTTAATGGTTTTTCAGAGTTTAACCATCTTCAGGTTCAGTTCTTTAGACCTGTCATGAACACATTATTCTGCTAATTCGTGTCAATTTGAGTAGGTTGGGAGTGCTCTGTGAATCTCTGAAGTGCAGTCAAATTACATAAATTCTCTAATTTCACCTCCAAACAACTTTCTGGAGTATTTATTATTCACATTTCACAAAGCAGCAGCCTGCCCAAGTTTACAGTAATAGTAACTAATGAAGTTAGGAACCAAACACACACTCGCCAGGCACCAAGCTCTGTGCTGTTTTTTCTATACCTTCTTTAGCAGGAAAGAGGTGTTGTTGTTGTTACGTGCCGTTGAGTCAGACCTGACTCATAGCAACCCCTCCTTGAGCTTCCAAGGCAGTATCACTATGGAAGTAGATTGCCTAACCTTCCTTCTAAGGAGTGGCTGGTGGGTTTTAACCACTAGCCTTCTGGTTAGCAGTCAAGTGTCTTAGGCACTACACTACCAGAGGTAGTAATGGAGAAATAGCTATTCTACAGGGCCTTGAACTATTAATGTATGCAAAGAAAATTGACCACCTAAGAGGAATCTTACTTATGAAACAGTAAACAATGTCAAAGAGACTCACTACATACTCTGGCAATTTAAAATGTAAAGAATAATTTGAAATGAAAATTTCAAAAGATCCACTTCTGCAGAAACATCCCTGAATGGGTAAATCTGATGTCCTAACCTGTCCCAGTCCTTTGGTTCTACCTGCTTTCAATCATGCTTTTTCTCCTTATATAGATTTTTACCCAGATACAGAACAAGCAAAGAGAGGAAAGCAATAGATGCAAAATTTTGTGAATTATTTGTTTGTTTGTTTGGGGGTGTGTGAAGGAAACCTGAGATACTATACAAAAAGGTCTCCAAGAACAAAAGTTTTGATGGTTAGTTTTTAAACTTTGAGAAAGAAAATGAATGAGACTGAAAAAAAAAAAAAAGCCTATGTTCCAGTTCTAGAAATCCTTGGAACCTAAATGAATCTTGTGCTTTTACCTCATGCAGTGAAATGCATTAAGGAAATGAGGAGTGGTCTAGAGAAAAAAAGAAAAAAATCTGATAGAATTGTATAGCTCATGTCTCAATTGCTCAATTTATGCTTGATTCTCCAAGCTGCCTGCTAGCATAGAACAAAAATTATCTTTGACAAAGCCCAGGTTAGACAAAATGAGCAAACTATGAAAGATAACATGAGAATCAACAGGGTTGCAAGGTTAAGGATAACATAAATGGCAAAGCAAATCTTTCTGCCATTCAAAAAGAGAGGAAGCAACTTGTATGAAACAGTAGATCCAAGCTGATTCTTTTACCTTACCTGGCCCACAGGATAATGGTAACATCAGCTTGTGAGACAGCTCATAAAAGATCTCTGGATCCTTTAGCAACCCAAACACCTTGAAGAGACACTATGACTCTCCTACTTAATTACATATTCCATTCTGTAATGAAGAGTGTTCTAGCAAGCATGTAATACACCAAGAATCTGTTTCCAGCTTCTCTGAACAGAAATTAAAGTTATAAAGGAAACAGACTAATCTTAAGAGTATCACTGAAAGCTATGACAAAATCCCATGTAGGCACACAAAACCATAGGAAAAAAAGAAGCCTGACGTTCCCTTAACTCTTTCATAGAAGTAATGGAAGGAATGCCTATAGCTATAAGTGAATGTATAATTAACCTAGCCTTTGGCAATAACTTCAGGCTTTTTCTCATCTTTCCATACTCAAATAAATTTTAATAGTACCTATACTTATAACTATATTTAGAAATAGTTGATTTTACACTAGAGGGTCAAGTAGAACACAGCTTACCAGAATTAACATTTATCTTGACACTGCAGAAATCATTTTATAGTTCTACAGTTAATGGTGAACTGTAAAGCTGTTAAAGAAATTAAGCCATTTAAGATTGGTTCTTTAGAGATGCTATACATATTATATATACAGCAAAAAATGTACAAGCATAAACCCAACTATAAATTGAACGCACTTTGATTTTAAAATATGACTTATAAATGTCTCTGGTTTGTATGCTGGGTGTGCTATAGCTGGCTTTATTGACACCAAAAAGCATTTTTTAAAAGAATCTATCACTTTTTCTTTAAGTGATCCTGTAAGTCATGTCTTAGACAAAACTCTAAATTCTAACTTCAGTGGTAAATGATTTTTATCTACCCTTATCACCAACTTGAAATAAACTAAGAAACTGACCAATATTTCTTACCGCACCGGTATTTCAGGTAGGGGAGTGAACAATGGGACTGGTTGAAATCTAGTGATGAAAAAATAGCAACAGGGAATCTCCATTGGCCTAGATGGGCCAAAGTGCCTCTAAACTGTCATGACAGAGAATGGTCAGTTGGTCAAAGGTCTGACACAGGAGTATCACATGGCAAGTTTCTAGGGATAGGACTGAGAGGCAGAAAGAAGTTAACTTGACAGGATAAAGACATCAGAAAAAGAAGCCTAGCACAGCTCCATCATTACTTCTCAAAACTAATGATAATCATATAGATACCTCTTTTATAAAAATGACATTGCAATATAACAATTCTTTTTAACTTCAGGAGGAAAAAATTTAAAAGCATTGATTCCTACATATATTTTACTCAAAATGTTAACAGGGTCAAAAGCCTCCTAGAAAAGAAAAATATTTAAAATAAATACTAAGTCTAGATCTCTTACTCTTTAAGACAAATCTATACACAAGAAAGTAAATAGTACAAATCTTACACTATTATAGTATACACTTATCAGAACTCAAGGGCAATGTGCAAGTGAGTAATTTTAAAACAGTAAGTGAGTAAATTTGAAAAAAATATTGTTTTGAACCACACTAAATTTTGAAATTTTTATTAAACCAAACTACATAGGTGGGCTCATATCAACATTTATGGCAATACTAGATAAAGTAAAATAGAAAAACAAAATGGTATGAAAACTAAAACAGAATTAAGACTAAAATGATAAGCATATTTTGAATTAACATGTTTTATATTTTGAATTTACACATTATTGCAAAATATACTGATTCTGTAGAAACAGAGCCATTTAAAATATTATGGGTGGCATAAAACAAATGAAGATAGTTATTTCCTAAATCCATAAAGAAGAGTTAACATAGCATTCAAGAGAGGTCATAAATGAGCGAAACAAAACAAAAAAATATATACATGTACCTCCATCCTTTTTCTCCAATTCATCCCTAATTAAAGGGGAAGTAAGTATCACCTTCAAAGTCAGCGTGGGTTCTTTTGTATTCCGAATTATAATAGATGCCTCACTGACACATTGCTCCACTTGATATTTTTCTTCTGTGAGTTTCTGAAAGTCACCAAGATTTCAAAAACACCCAATTAGATTAAAATCTCAAAAAATGAATGTTTGCTGCTTAGTTCTCAAACAGCATCATTTAATGTGATAAAGGGTAAATGATTGTTCTTGCAATTATCAGATCATTACTGTAGAATAATTAAAGCTGGGAATGTGTTCTAAAAAAATAGCGTTTTGGATAGAACACCTTACCCAACAGAAACACCTACTTGCCAAGGATTTACAAGTAACGGATTATGCAGATTTTTAAAGAGACTTGAGGAAGCATGAATGAGAAAGGATCTCTGCACAATCACCAACCAGTGAAAAATGAATATGAATAAGTAACCTCCTCCTCCGATGACAGCCATCAGGTATCATTCCAGGAAGCCCTACCATTCTGGGACAAGCTATCTGACATCCACAGGGAAACTTGAATACATTACTTCTTTTAACATATAATTGTAAACATAATTTAAGGGCCTTCCACAAAATAATCAACCATTTATATATTTAATTATATTTAACATAGTATTATGCATTAAATATGTAATTGAATAAAAAAATTACACAGGGCCTTTTTCGGTAGTGAAATTCAGTCTCTAAGTAGAGAGATACTACTACTAAGTTTCTGCCCACCCATGTGCATTAAAAGAATTCAAATGAAAATAACATTTTATCCCTAAGCATTTCAAAAAGCACATGAAAGAGAAAATCCATTCTTTTAACTCTGGACTAAGGAAACCAAGCAAGGGAAAAGTCATACGGTAAATGGAAGAACCAAAACTATACTACAGAGAAACAGCCAAAAACTACTCACATTTGCCATTCAAAGAGCATTAAAGGTGTCAACAGTAGCATAAGTCAAACTAATATTTCAATTTTGCATGCAGATCACCATAGCTGAACAGACACAACCAAAATAATAAGCATATGGTATGAGATATGAGCTAGACTAACTGTAAGTCATTTCTATTTTTGGTCATCCTTCTCCTCTTTTGCTCAAGAAGTTCCAAAATCACCCTCAGAAAGAGTATGTAGGAAAAAAAGGTATAATATAACCTTAATCAATTACAGTGTTAGATAAAGGAAAGTTTTGCTGCGGTAAATGTTCAGGAAAAAAGATCTATAATTAATGAGAAAATAAGATATCAGAGAATGGTTTTATACATAAAGAGAACTCAAGGGCAATGTGGGGTAGTATGAAGGTAAAAATCACACTTAAATGATCTCCTGAAATATTACCAAAAATGTGTATGTGTATATGTATATGTGTATATATATTACGTACGTGCATGTATATAATTCAATCTCAGATGGGTGTACAATTCTCATCCTCATTTTACAGGTAAATGGACCTCTACCCAAATACCTATAGTAATGGATCTAACCATTACACAAAGCAGCCAGTTACATTGTGGGACAACTCTACTGGTTGTACTAAACTGAAATGTGTAATGTATGTATATTTCATAATTTCTACTATAGGTCTTAAAATTTAGGCCTCTTTAACCATCTGTAAGACAGCCCTTCAAAGACCTAAAGATATTTATGTTTTCCTTTTTGCCTTCTCTTCTCTAGCCTAAATGGCCTAGCTGCCTCAATTTTGAGATAGCTTGCACAGCCTGTGTTCTCTCCTGGATCCCCCCAAATACTTGTTAGTTTGAATATTTTAACTATATGATGGACAGAAATAAAGATTCTCACTCAGGACATAAGTAACGCAGAGTTTACACAGTTGTGATCTGCAAAGACAAAGATCTATTAATGCAGATCAAAGCTTGGCCTAATCTCCTGTATCTTTAATACTGCAGAGAGGTGATAGATTTTCCGTATGGTAACTCTGATTTTAATTACAGCACTGATTCTCAAACCTTTATACCCACATACCTGAGTCATATGACTATTGTCACATGAAACAAAACTCACTATAGGGGATGGAAAAAGGGGGTGATATGGTTAAAAAAGCCCTCCAAGTTATTCTACAATGCCTTTACTTTGTGTATGTGTGCATGTGTGGTTTGGGTGAAAGTTTACACAGCAAATTCATTTTTCATAAAGAAGTTCATACACATTTTATCTCATGACATTGACTGCAATTTCCCATAATGTAACTAACAGCTCTCTTCCCACTTCCTCTCCATAGTTACCTCTTCCCTGCGCCCTTCCCTCCCATGTACTCCTGCCCCCCCAGCAGTTTCCCTGTGCATACGATGCCCTTCTATTCTCCTATGATTGATCTCTCCAAGGAGTGCATCTACCTGATGTAAACAATCAGCCCATATGCCCAAATGCCAGTCCTTTATGTGGCTGGAAGCCACAGGAGTAAGTTCAATTCCACAACTGAAGGACAGCTAGGGGCCATAGTCTCATGGTCTTTTTTTTTTTTCTCAATAATTTTGAGTTTTGTGCCACATTGTTCTCCCACTCTATCCAGGATCTCCTACACAGAACCCCCCTTCAAGTGGCTGGCAGCGGTAGCCAGGCACCATCTAGCTCTTCTGGTCTCAAAGTCGTATAGGCTGAGAACCATATGGTCTACCAGTTGCTTGGAAAAACTGTTTCCATGAATCTTTGTTTTCTTCATTCTTCTTTCTTTGCTCTGCATGAGGACAGACCCATCATTGCATCTACATGCCTGCTTGTAAGTCTTTAAGATCCCAGTCACTATTCACCAAAGTAGGATGTGGAACAAGTTTTTTGTGTAGTATGCTATGCCAATTGAGCCTGATGTTCCCTGGGACCATGGTCCCCAGCCCATAGGTCCAACTACTCACTCCCTCCAGGTAGCTGGCTATGGCCAAGAAGTCACCACAACCTTGTCCCTTGCTGGCTCTACTATACACCTAGACATTCTTACAGAACACACAAATACACTTGTAGAAACATTGTCTGCCAACTCTATACATGGTCATGGGCACACTCACCCCTGCATAGAATACATAATCATTCAGCTTGTCCGCCCATCTATCCACCTGTAGATCAATGTTTGCCATCACTGACAGCACAGTACTGTATGTGCAAAAGGGTTCATCTTTGTTGTCTATATCTCCAATGTACCTTTCTCTGTCTTCCTCTTCCTCAATGCCACCATGTTGATCACTCACATTTGGTGCACTGCCCTTCCCTTCACCCAAATCAATACCTCTCTCCACCTATCTAGCAGTGTTCCCTCCCCTCCCCTGGTAGCCAACAAAGAAGGTTTCCTTCCATATATAAACCTTTACTTGACTTTTCACAATATCAGACTAATACAGTATATGTCCTTCTGTGATTGACTTATTTCACTCAGCCTAACGTCCTCCAAGTTCATCCATGTTATGTGGTGTTTTGCAGATTCTACATTATTCTTTAGGGTTGCATAGTATTCCATTGTGTGTATATACTTAGTATAGTTATCCATTCCTCAGCTGATGGACACCTAGGTTGTTTCCAACTTTTTGCTATTGTAAATAGTGCTGCGATGAACATGGGTTTGCATATATCTATTCTTGTCCTGGCTCTCACTTCTTTAGGATATATACCTAGTAATGGGATTGCTGGGTCAAATGGTATTTCTAATTCCACTTTTTAAGGAATCGCCATACTGCTTTCCACAGTGGTTGTATCATTTGACAGTCACACAAGCAGTGTGTGACAGTCCCAACCTCTCTACATCCTTGTAGCATTTATTTCTGTCTTGTTGAACTTTGCTATTAGTGCTGGGGCAAGATACCTCATTCTAGTTTTGATTTACATCTCTTTAATGGCTAACGATCATTAACATTTCTTCATGTGTTTGTTTGCCACCTGAATAACCTCTTTGGTGAAGTGTCTATTCATGTCTTCTGCCCATTTTTTAAAATTGGATAATTTGTCTTTTTGTTGTTGAAAATTGGAGTTTTCTATAAATTTCAGAGATAAGTCCCTTGTTAGATATGTCATTGCCAAATATTTTTTCCCATTCTGTAGGTTCTCTTTTGACTCTTTGGAAAAGTCTTTGGAAGCACATAAATATTGAATTTTTAGAAGGTCCCATTCATCTAGTTTATCTCCCACTGTTTGTGCATTTTGGGTTATGCTTGATAGTCTATTTATAGCGGATATTGTTGTTGTTGTGTGCCGTTGAGTCGGCCCCGACTCCTAGCGACCCCTCCTTGGGTTTCCGAGGCAGTATCACTACGGAAGTAGGATTGCCCAACCTTCCTTCCGAGGAGTGGCTGGTGGGTTTGATATTAGGGCCCCTATATTTAGCCCTAGTTTTTCCTTGAGCAACTTTACAGTTTTAGGTTTCACATTTAAGTCTTGATCCACCTGGACTTAGTTTTTGTGTATGGTGTGAGGTACAGATCTTGTTTCATTTTTCTGCAAATGGATATCCAGTTTTGCCAGCACCATTTGTTAAACAGACAATCTCTTCCCCATGTAATGGATTTCAGCCCTCTGTCAAAGATCAGCTGACCATAGGTCAATGGATTTATTTCTGGGTTCTCAATTCTGTTCCAGTCATCTATGTGTCCGTGGGTGTACCTATACCAGATTGTTCTGACCATTGTGGCTGTATAGTAGGTTTTGAGATTTGGGAGTGTGAGACCTCACTTTGTTGTTCTTCTTCCAAAGTGCTTTGCTTATCCATGGTCTCTTTCCTTTCCAAATAGTGATTGGTTATTCCATATCTTAAAAGAATGTTGATGGGATCTGGATTGGGATTGCTTTGAATATATAGATTGCTTTGGGTAGAACTGACATTTGCACAATGTTCAATCTTCCTACCCACGAGCATGGTGTGTTCTCCGTTTTATGAAGATCTCTTATGGTTTCTTGAAGTAGTGTTTTGTAGTTTTCTTTATAAAGGTCTTTTGTGTCCCTGGTAAGATTTGTTCCCAAATATTTTATTTTTTTGGTAGCTATTATAAATGGTACTGATTTCTTTATTTCTTTTTCAGCAATCTTTTTGCTGGCATAGAGGAATTCAAATGATTTTTCTATGTTGACCTTGTCTCCTGCCACAATGCTAAATCCCTCAATTAGTTCCAGTAGTTTCTTTGCTGAGTCTTTTGGGTTTTCTACATATAGGATCATATCATCAGCAAATAGGGATAGTTTGACTTCTTCCTTACCAATTTGGATGCCTTTGATTTCCCTTTTTTGCCTTTTGGCCCTGGCTAGGACTTCTAATACAATGTTGAATAGAAGTGGTAATAGAGGGCATCACCTATTCACAAGGGGAATGGTTTCAGTCTCTCTTGCTGAGTTTTGACCAGGAATGGATTTTATCAAATGCCTTTTCTGCATCAACTGATATGATCATGTGGTTCTTTTCCTTTGTTTTATTTATGTGATGGATGATGCTGATTGTTTTTCTAATGTTGAACCATCCTTGCATACATGGTACAAACCCCGCTTGGTTGTAACATTATTTTCTCGGATATGTTATTGGAGTCAAAGATTTTGTTGAAGATTTTTGCATCTATAGTTATGAGGGATATTGGTGTGCAGTTTTCCTTTTTAGTGATATCTTTGCCTAGTTTTGGTATCAAGGTTATGCTTGCTTCATAAAATGAATTTGGGAGGATTCCACTGTTTTCTATGTTCTGAAACTGTTTGAGTAGCACTGGTGTCAATTTGCCCTGACAACTTTTGATCCTTTCAGAATTACATTATTATAGACTGTAGAATAACAGCATTCACTATACTATACTACATGTTGCCTACCACTTTCCCCTGCCAAATGATCACAAGAGTGTAAAAGCAAAACAAAACTAACATAACCCTATAATAGACTAGAAAACATATTTATCCATCAGAATTGAAAATGGAAAAGACAAATATGTCCGATCACTTAGGAAAATACATCTTAAGATCTAAAGCAAAATGATAAAATAAAACAATAGCCCCAAAAATGTAGTACAGGGGAATGTGTCAAGAAGTAACTCAAATGTGTACGTCAGGAATGACATTGTTGTTGCTGTCATTTGCCATCGAGTCAGACCTGACTCATAGCGACCCCTCCTTGGGTTTCTGAGGTGGTATCACTACGGAAGTAGACTGCCCAACATTCCTTCTGAGGAGTGGCTAGTGGGTTTGAACCGCCAGCTACCAGACACTATGCTACCAGACAGATAAAAAAAAATCAGGGAGATAATTTTGAAAATCAGTTGGTGAATATGAACGAAAATGATCCAGTGACAAAGGTAATAAAAACACATTTAAAATTCATATTACTTGGAAAACAGCTCTTTTAGAAGAAATACAAATAAAAGAAAAGGGAACATCTGTGTGGCTGACATCTAGTTGTGTGACATAAACATTAAGGACTACCTGATATGAAATTATCAAAAAACTGTAATCCAGTTAGACTAGAGTTAACACAGACCTAAAACTAAAAGATGATAACAGCAGTGATGCAATCAGCCCTTGGGCCAGGCTGGCATGGCAGGCCCTAAGGCAACCAGAGTCTCAGTGCTGGGGAGCCTGCAGTCTTCAGCAGCATCCTCCAGGGAGCATACCAACACTGTTGTTGTTGTTGTTGTTATGTGCCATCAAGTCGGACATGACTCATAGCAATGGCTCCTTGGGTTTCCAAGGCAGGATCACTACGGAAGTAGATTGCCCCACCTTCCTTCTGAGGAGTGGCTGGTGGGTTTGAACCGCCAGCCTTCTGGTTAGCAGTCAAGTGCCTTAGGCACTATGCTACCAGAGCTCCCAACACTAAAACTTTCTAAATGCATCACAATATGGAAAACACTTGGAAACAAGGAATTAATAGTGACTTTCCATTAACAGAAGAGGTCACTTAAATTAACTGAATCTTCCATTTTAAAAATTATCATCTATGAAAGTCTTCAATTGTCTAGGTTCTTCTCAATCTTTCAATTCCTAAATGTATTATACCAACCTGTCCAAGAGTTTTAAAATGCAATGAGTCCTAGTCTCAAAGGAAAATATGAAGTCTCTCAAATATACCTGAAAAGTTTAATTAAGGCCACACCTTAATATCCACCTTAAGTTTGTAAATAGGTTCTGCATGTTAATCACCAGAAATTTGCTTTAAATGTCATGATTAGTCACTCACCCAATGAGTGGCACTCCTTTTTTCTGTACCAACCCTTTACTATTACTAATCTCTTATTATTGAATTCATCAGGGTCACTCCCTAATCACCTTTTCAGAAATTCTCCTAAAGGTGCAATTAAACTGTACTCACCTGAATCTGAATGGGAAGATTATCTTTGACTGTATTTAACAGGGTCTCTGTGGGTTTGTCTTTGCACATTAAAACCAGCTCCAAGTCCATATCATCTTTAATCAGCAAGCCTTTTGCAACCAAGCCAATCCTCATTACACCACACAATGTCCGACCACCTTGATCCCTAAAAATGAAAGTCTGAATGATTACTTTTATAACCTATTTCCCAAACTATTAATTATCACTACTTAGGATTAAAAAAAAAAAAAAAAAAAAAACTAAAATACATAAAGGTGCTTTCTAGATAGCCATATAAGTAACTCCAGACATTCAAAAGTCCACAAAATGAAGTCTGGGATTTAAGGCTCATAAAGTATCTATCCTTCCCAAGGGAAAAAAGGAAGCACATTTCAGACAACAGATGTTTTAATTCTTTATTACATCTATATTGGTTAAAAATCCCAAAAGTACTGTATCACTGTAAACATCTTTAAAATTGTGTCTCCTAAACTTTCTCCTCTTTTTAATAGTAATATTAAATTTAATAGTAATATTAAATTTAAATTATTTAACAGTAATATTAAATAATATGAATTAAATAACATGAATGCCATGGTATACTGAGAAAGAACATCACAGTAGGAATCTAAAAGACCTGGATTCCACTCCTGACGGTTCCTGCTGGCTCAGTATCCACAACCGTAAAATGGCTATATCATTCTAGGAATCCACAAAAGCTTATGTAGAAAGCAGAATAATGTGGTAAAAATAAGAGCTGAAGGGGGAAGGAACAAATAGACTAAATATAATCTGCCAGTATACACATTCCAAATCCAGTAGTAGTTGAAAGAACAAACAGTCAAAGAACATCAAGTCATGAATGGTGCACAACAAAATGTTAACAATCTATCCTTAATTTTAATTCTAAAAGTTCATTCCCCTTAATCATAAGTGACAATGTTAACTAACATTAGCATTCATTCAGCAAGTAAGCAAGAACTGGAGTAGGGAAGCATACTCAGCGAGATCTAGACAATGTCTCCGCGCCAGAGGCTTACACTACGGCTAAGGAACAATACAAATCACTTGAGATTAAGTACCCAAAAATCGCCTTAGAAGGAGAAGAAAAAGTAACTGTGAGAACAAATTCATGACAAGTATTTCAAAAGCCACATTTGAAAGACAAGGAATGGGACCCTAAGAAAAGCCAACTAATGTTTCAGTTCATAAAGAATAAAATACAGACCCATTTTGTCTGACTACACTATTGAGGTTTTTTACATTTATTTAGGAAGTTCAGAAGAGTGACAGGTGAAAATTAGATAGGTCAAGCATTGTTGTTGTTGTTGTTGTTTGCCATAGAGTCGGCCCCGACTCACAGCGACCCCTCCTTGGGTTTCCGAGGCAGTATCACTACGGAAGTATGATTGCCCAATTTTTCTTCCGAGGAGTGGCTGGCGGGTTTGAACTGCCAGCCTTCTAGTGAGCAGTCAAGTGCCTTAGGCACTATGCTACCAGAGCTCCTAGGTCAAGCATAGCAACCTGAAATTGTGACTTCAGCAGTCTTGATTTGGTTAAATAGAAAAAAGCCATTCTAGAGGGAGCCAATCAGCAGTTGGGCAAAATCAGCAGAGCTGAGAATGAATTGGAGATGGGAAAGAAACAAACTGTGGCAGTGGAGATAAGAAGTTATATAATCCAGCCACTGGTTCTGTGCCTGGCTGACCTTATGGATTCAATAAACATTAAATCAATGAAAGACTATAAAGTGGTATAGGTATAGAAAGAAATAAAAAGCAGTTTAAAGCAAGTGGACAAAGTATAGGGAATTATTTAATATTAAAGTCATTATAACTCTTTCTTTTGTATCCTTGTCCACTTATTCTCTCATTTCCCCAAATCCAATTTTTTGTTGTGAGGTGCTATCGAGTCGATTTTGACTCACAGCGATACCACATGGCAGAGCAGAACTGCCCCACAGGGTTTTCTAGGTTATAATCTTTAGGAAAGCAGACACCCAGGTCTTTCTTCGGCAGAGCTCCTTAACAGGTTCAAATCGTCAACCTTTCAGATAGCAGCCAAGTACTTAACTGTTGTGCCAACGTGTTCCTTCCAAATCCAATAACAGTTTATAAATTTTTCCTCTATAACCACTCTCAACTATGTCTTTAAACTAGTGTCTTTTCAGGCTCTTGTTATTTCTTATCTAGGCTATTCAATACCCTCTTCTTCAATGGCCATGACTAACCCCTGCCATCTCCAATCTACTGTATACAGTATACAGAAACCAGAATAACCTTCCAAAGGCATTGCTCAGATGTCACTCCTTAGTCTACCAACTCCCTTGGTTTTCCACTGGACACTTAAGACACAAAATATGTTGTTTGTTAATGTGTGCTGTCAAGTTGATTCCAACATATAGTGTCCCTGTATGACAGAGTAGAATCACTCCATAGGGATTCCTAGGCTATAACCTTTAGAATAGCAGATCACAAGGTCTTTTCTCCCAAGGAGTGGCTGGGCAGGTTCTAACCACTGGCCTTTCAGTTAGCAACCAAGCACTTAACCAGTGCACCACCAAAGCTCCTTAAGATACACAGCATCCTGGTATACAAGTTAGAATACACTGTCCTGGTTAAAATCCTACCTCTGTTACACACTGTGTGACTCTGGACAAACTACAAATTATTTGACTTCTTTGAGTTTATTTCATCATTTGTAAGAACCAGGCTTAAAATGAGAAGAAACGACTAAAACATCCATTAAAAACTGGAACGTGGAATGTACAAAGTATGAATCAAGGAAAACTGGAAGTTGTCAAAAATGAAATGGAACACTTAAAGACTGAAATGGACTGGTATTTACCATTTCAAATTAGACAATCATACAGTCTACCATAACAGGAATAACAAATTGAAGAGGAATATTGATATTCACTGTCAAAAATAACATTTCAAGATCTATCCTAAAGTACAATGTTGTCAGTGATAGAGTAATATCCACATGCTTACAAGGAAAGCCAGTTAATATGACCATTACTCAAATTTACACACCACTATTAATGCCAAAGATGAAGATACTTAAGATTTTTACCAACTTCTGTAGTCTGAAATTGATCAAGCATGCAATCAAGATGCATTGATAATTACTGGTGAATGGAATGTGAAAGTTGTAAACAAAGAAGGATTGGTAATTGCAAAACATGGCCTCAGTGATAAAAATGGTATCAGAAGGTCCCATAAGAGAATTTTGCAAGACCAATGACTTACTCATTGGAAATACCTATTTTCAACAATATAAACAGCAACTGTATATATGGACATTACCAGATGGAATATAAAGGAATCAAATTGATTAATCTGTGAAAAGAAATGATAGAGAAGCTTGATATCATAAGTTAGAACAAAGCCAGGGGCCTACTGCTGCAGAGATCATCAATTTTTCATATGCAAGTTCCAGCTGAAGTTCAGAAAACTAAAACAAGTCCACAAGAATCAAAGTACGATCTTGAGTATATCCACTTGAATTTAGAGACCATTTCAAAAACAGATGTGGTACACTGAACACTAATGGACCAGAGACCAGATGAGTTGTGGGATAACATCAAGGACATCATATGTGAAGAAAGTACAAGATCATTAGAAAGAAAAGATCAAAATGGATGTCAGAAAAGAAACTTACTTGAAACTTGTTCTTGAATGCAGAGTAGTTGAAGTAAACAGTAGAAATGATGAAGTTAAAAAGCTGGAACAAAAAATCTCAAAGGGCAGTTCAAGAAGAAAAAGTATTAAAGTGAAATGTACAAAGTCCTGGAGTTAGAAAATCAGAAGGGAAGAACACACATGGCATTTCTCAAGCTAAAACAATGGAAGAAAAAATTCAAGCCTCAAGTTGCAATATTGAAGGATTCTACAGGCAAAATATCGAACAATGCTGGAACCATCAAAATTTGATATAAGGAATACACAGAGTCACTGTATCAAAAAAACTGGTCAATGTTCAACTATTTCAGGAAATAACATGTGATCAAGAACCGATGGTATTAAAGGAAGAAATCTAAGCTGTATCAAAGGTGCTGGTCAAACACAAAGCTCCAGGAATTGATGGAATACCAAATGAGATCTTTCAAAAAACGGATGTAATGCTCAAAGTGTTCACTCATCTATGGCCAACAGACTGGAAGAGATCCACATCTGTGTCCATTTCAAAGAAAGGTGATCCAACAAAATGTGAAAATTATCAAACACTATCATTAATATCATGTACAAGTAAAATTTTGCTGAAGATAATTCAAAAACAGGTACACCATAACAATAACAGAGAACTTCCAGAAATTCAAGTTGGATTCAGAAGAGAACGTGGAGCAAGGAGTATCATTGCTAATGTCAGATGGATCTTGGCTGAAAGCTAAGAATATCAGAAAGATGTTTACCCGTATTTTATTGACTATGCAAAGGCATTAGACTGCATGGATCATAACAAATTATGGATAACACTGCTAAGATTGGGAATTCCAGAACATTTAGTTGTGCTCATAAGGAACTTATACATAGATCAAGAGACAGTCATTCAGACAGAGCAAGGGGATACTATGTGGTTTTAAATCAAGAAAGGTTTATGTCAGGGTTGCATCTTTTCATTATACTTCAATCTGTATGCTGAGCAAAAAATCCAAGAAGCTGGACTATATGAAGAAGAACATGTTATTGGGATTGGAGGAAGACTCATTAATAACTTGCAGTATGTAGATGACACAATCTTCCTTGCTAAAAATGAAGAAGACTTGAAGCACTTATTGATAAAGATCAAAGACTACATTTTTCAGGATAGATTATACTCAATAGAGCTCCTTTACCTCAACATAAAGAGAACAAAAATCCTCACAACTGGACCAATAAGCAGTATCAGGATAAATGGAGAAAATACTGACTTTGTCAAATATTTCATTTTACTGGGATCTACAGTCAACACCCATGGAAGCACTAGTGAAGAAGTCCAACGATATATTGGGCAAATCTTCTGCAAAAGACCTGTTTAAGAAGTGTTGAAAAAGCAAAGATGTCACCTTGAAGACTAAGTTGCGTCTGACCCAAGTCAAAGTATTTTCAATAGCCTTGTATGCATGTGAAAGCTATACAAAGAATAAAAAAGACTGAAGAAGAATTGATGGCTTTGAATGACGATTTTGAATTATGGTGATGACAAAGAATATTAAATATACCATGGGCTGCAAGAAGAACATACAAATCTATCTTGGAAGAACAGCCAGAATGTTCCTTAGAAGTGAAGAGAGCAAGACTTCATCTCATGTACTTTGGACATGTTATCAAGAGGAATCAGCCCTTGGATAAGGACATCATGCTTGGTAAAGTAGAGGGCCAGTGAAAAAGAAGACCTTCCACAATAAGAGTTGACACAGTGGCCACAAAAATGGACTCAAATATAGCCATGATTGTGAGGATGACATAGGACGGGGTAGTGTTTAGTTCTATTGTATATAGGGCTGCTAAGAGTCAGAACCTATTCAATGGCACCTAACAACAACTGTAAGAAGAAAAGGAGTAACACCTTCCTCTGAGAGTGGTACTATCATTTAAGTAAATAACTGAGTCCTGATTTGACATATATTAATAGCTCAAACATTACCTATCATTCCTTAAACAGTCAACATAATTTCTCACATCGACATTCTTTGCTGAGATTTATTTTTCCTTCTACTTTCACTGTCGGTTAAAATCTTCCTCTTCCATTGAGCCTAATCCAATGCTACCCTCTTCATAAAACTTTTTCTGATCCCCAGAACCAGTATACAATTTCTCCCTGCTCTTTATTTTCATGTTTTATTCTTAGAAGTTTGAAGCACAGATGATAAAGAAACTGTGTCAGGGGTCAGAAAGACCTGAATATGAATCCTAGCTCCACCACACACTTAAGGTTCAGTGACCTTAAATAAGTTAAAGTTTGTTAACAATTCTGAGCCACTCTTTGTTCATAGTAAATTTAAAACATTAGAAATTTCATAAGTAAAACTGAAGGAAGGGTGATAGTATTAACAGAAACTAGTTTGTTGTAAAAAAATGTTGAGAATTAATCTAGTATAATATCTAGCACTCAATAAATGATAGCTAGTATTAGCTAGCTTATCAAATTCAAATTATAGTTATGATACACTTAGTTTTATCTTCCCATATATACAAGACAGCATGATTTAACAACATGGAAAAACTAAGTCCTAACTGAAACAGACCTAAATTTGAATAATGAACTTAAAAAAAAAAAAAAAGTTACTCATATATAGGCAATTTCTTAAATTAAGAAGTAACTAACAATCAATCAGCTGTCACTGAGTCAATTCTGATTCATGGCTACCCCATGTGTTTCAGAACAGAACTGTGCACCACAGAGTTTTCAATGGTTATGATATTTTGGAAGTATATTTACCAAGCCGTTCTGAGGAGCCACTTTTGTTAGTTGCTGTCAGGTTAGTTCTGACTCATAGTAACCCTATGTACAACAGAATGAAACACCTAGGTACCACTAGGTGGATTCAAACAACTAACCTTTCAGTTACTAGCCAAGTGCTTAACCACTGGTGCCGCTCAAGGACTCCTAAATTAAGAACAGAGCCCTAATATTCCTAATATTGCAAACTGCGGGAACCTGTGCAATTCATTTGACTTTTGAGTCACTTTGTTTTCTATAAAACAGAGTAATTGGTAAAATAAGAGAACACAGGCATAAGTTTCCTAACAGTGCCTGGCAATAGAAGATGCTCAATAAATATAAGCTATCCTTCATTCATCTTTGTGCCTTTCATAATGCTTTGTAATGCACATCAGGAGCTCAATACATTAACTGAACACAATTTTGTTTTTGGAAGACGAGCCTGCCTGTTTTATACATAATAAGAACAGAATCAATCTGCACTCCTGATTTTATTTACCATATCAGAAGAATCACAGACAAGTGCTCAACCTGTGACTGTTCAGACAGCCACACATACAGCTATATTTAAAAATCCAAGCAAAAGTGTGGAGGAGCACATTAGCTTTTAAAAAACCTTTAAAGTTCAGTGACCTCATCTAGCTAAGGGAAAGTCTAAGGGAATGCCTTCCAAGTCTGCCAGCCCTGAGAAGAAAGATTATTAGAAAGGCATGAATATGCACCCAAGTGCAATCTAAATATGGAGTGCATGACTATTTAACCTGCAAAGGACCCAGGTATCTACAGACAGGCAGACAGATTGCTGGATACTTTTACTAAATGATATGTACCCCAAATTTTCCATTACAAATTTTTTAAACCATCCTAAATATTTGAGAAGAATGGAATTATAGCCAAGAACCTTCAAACTGATAAAAATTTGACTAGCTACAATGTATGAATTTGTTGTAAAAAGTTAACAAAATCAAGGAATTCTCTTCTTCAGTAGAAAACTGTCCCAGATGATAGATCTGAAGATGAAAAGGTTACACTATCCTTCACTGAAGTAAACTGATTTATCAATATTTTCCCATTATTTTCTATCTACTTTGTCATACTGATTTAGAATTGGAAACTGGAAGAAGAAAAAAAAATCTGTAATCTCTATCCTCCATTTACAAATTGTAGCTAAAGTAATGTGTTGAACCCTATCAATATAATACAGTCAAGTAAGCTTATCTTTCAAATTAAGTTATTTATTCCAGTCATAGTGTCACTGCTCCAAACAGTAACTTTAAGCTTCAAAAACAAACTCACTGCCACTGAGTCAGTTCTGACTCTTGGTGACCCCCACTGGGTTCCAAGCCTGTAAAATCTTTACAGAAGCAGACTGCCTCGTCCTTTTTCCACAGAGGGGCTGATGGGTTCAAACCAACAACCTTTTAGTTAGCAGCCAAATGCCTTAACCAGTACTGCACCATACCCTTTCAGCTTCATCTCGCTAATCACTACTATTACCATTTCAATCTTTTAGAACCATTGTCACTGCCATTGCATGCCGCCAAGTTGATTCCAACTCATAGCAACCCTACAGGACAGAGAAGAACTTCCCCACAGGGTTTCCAAAGTTATAATCTTTACAGGAAGAACACTGGCGCACAGTGGTTATAGCACTCATCAGCTAACCAAAAGGTCAGGTCTGAACCCACCAGCCACTCTATGGAAGCAAGATGTGGCAGTCTGCTTTCATAAAGATTTAACCTTAGAAGTCCTATGAGGTAGTTCTACTCTGTCCTATAGGGTCACTATGAGTCAGAATCAACGCAACAGCAGTGGGTAATCTACAGGAGCAGATCAGCAGGTCTTTTCTCCTGCAGAGGCACTGCTGGGTTCAAACCCCTGACCTTTAAGTTAACAGCTGAGCACTTTAACCATTTAACAAGGTTTCTTAATTTTTTAGAATACTGTAATTGTTGAAAGGTCTACTTTCCTCCCATTAAGGACTTTACTCACTCCACAGATACACAATAAACATTTACTACATGCTGTGCATTGTGCCAGATTCTGGGAATCATCAAGGTAGACAAAGTCCCTGCCATTATACAACTTATGATTTTATGGAGATACAGAGAAGACAAGTTTAGTGTGATTAAGTCCTACAACCAGAGACACATATGCCATGAAAGCATACAGGAGGTGATTAAGTAGCTGTCTAAGGCCATAAAACTAGTAAGTGGTAGACCGGAATTTGGCTGCCTTCAATGTGTATTTTCTTTCCATCACAAATATAATCTTTCCAGACACAAGAAACTTTATCTAAGTTAGTTTGAAAATTACTTTATTTACAAAGAATAAATCACTTAAAGAAATTTCATCATAGTTATATTACTATTTTCATTAAAAAAAATCTTAGAAACAGAGTTTTTAACTGACTAAAACTTAGAAATTTAAAAATAATTTTTAAGCACATGGTATTTGTGTCAAGCCTTGTGCTAAGCATCAGGAATAATTAAGAAATTGAATAAAAAATTTAAAACTTACTCTCAAAAAAAAAAAAAAAAAAACCCACCATATTGCATATACCTGTATGCAAAGGGTATGATGAAACTACTCTAGAAGGTCCCACTGGGAGAAGAGGAAGAGCTGTGGGAGACAGATATGGTGGAATGAATAAATACTACAGTGGAAGCACTATATAGCATTGGAGGGGAAGAGTCTGGGGATAGATATGGAGCCAAGAAATAGGTGTTAAGAGTATGGGTGAGATACAGAGGGAAGGAAATGAGGTGGCACAGAGAATTCGGAGTGGCTGAGGGAGACTGGGAAGTGAGTGGAGCGCTTTGGAACAACTAAGGGAGATGAACTTGTCCATCAGTTTGTTGTACTGTGGTGGTTGCTAAGACAGACTCAGAAGAAGGAAGAGGCATCCACCTCTCAAAGAATTGGCCTGTGAAACCCTTATGAATAGGAGTGAAATACCATTTGATAAACTCCTGGAGAACTTTATGAATAGCTCTGAAACACTGTCCGATATAGTGTCAGAAAATGAGCCCCTCAGGTCAGAAGATACTCAAAATACAACAGGGGAAGAGCTGCCTCCTCAGAGTAGAGCCAGCCTTAATGACATGGATAGAGCACAGCTTTCAGGACCTCCATTTGCTGATGCGGTACAACTCAAGATGAGAAGAAACAACTGCAAACAGCCAGTGGTAATCGCAACATGGAATGTACAAAGTATGAATCTAGGAACATTGGAAGTTGTCAAAAATGAAATGGAATGCATGAAGATCGATATCTTAGGCATTAATGAGTTGAAATGGACTGGTTTTAGCCATTTTGAAGCAGACAATCTATGATCTACTATGCCACGAATGACAAATTAAAGAGGAACGGCTTGCCATTCATCATCACAAAGAATGTACCAAGATTTATCCTCAAGTATAATGCTGTCAGTGATAGGATAATATCCATACACCTACAAGGAAGAACAGTTAATACTGCTATTATTGTTGTTACGTGCTGTTGAGTCGGACCCAACTCATAGCGACCCCTCCTTAGGTTTCCAACGCGGTATCACTACGGAAGTAGATTGCCCAACCTTCCTTCCGAGGAGTGGCTGGTGGGTTTGAACTGCCAGCCTTCTGGTTAGCAGTCAAGTGCCTTAGGCACTATTCTACCTGAGCTCCTAAGTTAATACTAGTATCACTCAAATTTACACACCAACCACAAAAGCCAAGGATGAGGAAATTGAAGATTTTTACCAACTTTTGCAGTCTGAAATTGATTGAACATGCAATCAAGATGTGTTATCACTGGTGATTGGAATGCAAAAGTTGAAAGCAAAGAAGAATCACCAGTAGTTGGAAAATATGGTCTTGGTGATAAAAATAATGCTGGAGGTTACATGACAGAATTTTGCGAGACCAAAGACTTATTCATTGCAAATACCTTTTTTCAACAACACAAACAGCAGCTATACACATGGACTTCACCAGATGGGGTACATGGGAATCAGAGTGATGACATCCGTGGCAAAAGGCGATGGACAAGCTCAGTATCTTCAGCCAAAACAAGGCCAGGAGCTGTCTGTGGAACAGACCATCCACTGCTCATATACAAGTTCAAGCTAAAGTTGAAGACAATTAAAACAAGTCCACAAGAGCCAAAATAGGACCTTGATTACATCCCTCCTGAATTTAGAGACAATCTAAAGAACAGATCTGATGCATTGAATACCAATGACCAAAAACCAGAGGCATTGTGGCATGACATAAAGAACATTACCCATGAAGAACACAAAAGGTCATTAAAAAGACAAGAAAGGAAGAAAAGACCAAAATGGATGTCAGAAGGGACTCTGAAACTTGCCCTTGAACGGAAAGTAGCTAAAGCAAATGGAAGAAATGACAAGATAAAAGAGCTGAACAAAAGATTTCAAAGAGCTGATTGAGAAGACAAAGTCAATTATTACAATGAAATGTGATAAGTTAGAATACCAAAAGGGAAGAACAGGCTAGGCGTTTCTCAAGCTGAAAGAACTAAAGAGGAAATTTAAGACTCAAGTTGCAGTATTAAAAGATTCTATGGGCAATATATTGAATGATGCAGGAAACATCAAAAGAAGATAGAAAGAACATACAGAGTCACTGTACCAAAAAGAACTGGTCAACGTTCATCTGTTTTAGAAGGCAGCATATGTTCAAGAACCAATGTACTGAAGGAAAAAGTAGAAGCTGCACCAAAGGAATTGGCGAAAAACAAGGCTCTATGAATTGATGGGATACCCATTGACATGTTTCACAAATGGATGCCATGCTGGAGGCACTCACTCAGCTGTGCCAAGACATTTGGAAGACAGCTACCTGGCCAACTAACTGGAAGAGATTCATATCTGCACCCATTCCAAAGAAAGGTGATCCCACAAAATGGGGAAATTATCGAATAATATGTGATATTAATCACATGCAAGTAAAATTTTACTGAAGATAATTCAAAGAAGGTTGCAGCAGTATACTGACAGAACTACCAGAAATGCAAGCTTGATTCAGAGGAGGACGTGGAACAAGGAATATCATTGCTGATGTCAGATGGATCTTGGCTCAAAGCAAAGAATACCAGAAAGATGTTTACTTGTGTTTCACTGACTATGCAAAAGCATTTGATTGTGAGGATTGTAGAAAATTATGCATAACACTGAGAAGAATGGGAATTCCAGAACACTTAATTGTACTCATGAGGAGCCTGTACATAGACCAGGAGGCTGTCATTCGAACAAAACAAGGGGATATGGCATGGTTTAAAATCAGGAAGGGAGTGTGTCCGGGCTGTATCCTTTCACCATACTTAGTCAATCTGTATGCTGAGCAAATAATCCGAGAAGTGAGACTATATGAAGAAGAACGTGGTATCAGGATTGGAAGGAGACTCATTAAAAACATGCGATACGCAGATGACCCAATGTTGCTTGCTGAAAGTGAGGATGACTTGAAGCACTTACTGATGAATATTGAAGACTATAGTCTGCAGTTTGGATTACACTTCAACATAAAGAAATAAAAAATCCTCACAACTGGACCAATTAGCAGCATCACAATAAATGGAGAAAAGACTGAAGTTGTCAAAGACTTCATATTACTTAGTTCTACAATCAATACCAATGAAAGCAGCAGTCAAGACATCAGACGACGTACTGCACTGGGCAAATCTCCTGCTAAAGATCTCTTTTGAGTGCTAAAGAACAGAGATGTCTCCTTGAAGACTAAGGTGCACCTAACCCAAACCATGTTATTTTTAATCACCTAATATGCATGTGAGACAATGAATAAGGAAGACCGAAGAAGAACTGATGCTTTTACCTAACAAACCTGTCCTGGAAGAAGTGCAGCCAGAATGCTCCTTGGAAGAGAAAACAGCCAAACTTCATCTCACCTACTTCAGTCATGTTGTCAAAAGGGACCATTCTCTGGAGAAGGATATCATGCTCGGTAAAGTGGAGGATCAACGAAAAAGGGGAAGGCCCTCAACAAGGTAGACTGACACAGTGGCTGCAACGATGGGATCAGGTATAGCAAGCGTTGTGAGGCTGGCACAGACCGGGCAGTATTTTATTCTGCTATCAGTCAGAGGAGCCTCAATGGCACCTAACAACAACAACATAGAGGGAAGATCACTTCTGAGTTGACCCTTAAAGAATGAATAAACATTCAAAAGAAGCAGAGGAAGAAGAGCATTACTAGCCAGGTAAACAGCATGTGGTGCATCTGGGTAATTTTAAGTTTCAGTATTAACATTCAATGACAACTTCCTTGTGAAGACACTCAAGAACAAGTAAACTAAACAATTTGCCCAAAAGCACTGTTAGAAGCAATTAGCAGCATAACATTTCAGTATCCTGACTCCTGGTCCAGCTTTATTACACAGTCTCCCTTCAAAAATAATCATTAAAATACATTTTTCTGCACTCTTTGTTCTTCACTAAATTTCTAAACACATAGATCAAAAACACTGTTATTTATTTTAAAATTTAGGAAATTAAACCAACATAGGAAAAAGATGAAATATCATAATCTTCTCAAACATGAAGATTTTAAAGGGCTTGGTGTACTCCCAAAAGGGATCCTAAACACTCTATCTTCTTTTTATAGCTCTATTCATTATTCTTTTCTTGCTTTCTTTTCAAATTTTCTCAGAAAGAATCCACGTAACATTTACTTCCTGATTACAGTCATGTATGAGAAAACCCAACGAAAACATTACCAAACTTAATCCAGGACCCCCAGGCTTTTCCATACACAACAGTGAAGCATCACAAAGGTTTCAGGTCACACTCACTTGGAATAGTTTTCTATGGCCTCATCTTTCTTCACTTCTGTCTCACCCTCTGTTTTTGTGCCTTTGTTTGTTTCATCCAGCCAATCTGAGACATGTTTAAGAGCACATTCAACAGTAGACACCATATTCTGAACAGCTTCAAGTTCCTCTGGAGATGGGTAAATTGTTGAATGTTTCACCATAACATGGCGATCATCATTGGCAAAAGATCGAATAGATCTCTGTCAGAAGGAAAAAGTGTTACTTCAACAAAATAAATGTCACCAAAAAAGGATTATGGTTAAATATATTTAAGTCTGTTCATAGCATTAATTGTCCAAAGATTGTGCAATAGTTCATATGGAAGCAACTAAAAAATTGCTCAGGAATGGAAAATAAAAGTCTAATGAACTCCAAACCAGAATTAGAGATCATTCATTCATGTTTTGGTCAAAGTTCCCCCAGGTTACACTCAGCATTGCATATATGCTATATTTTAGCTGCACTCATGCATTCTGAATACCACTTCAAAAAGGGTTATCTATGTCACACATCATCTGTGAGAAACAAGACACTTCCTAGCTTCAAGATAATTCTAGAAATGTATGGTGGTGACTCATGATACCCAAACTGCTAGAGACTTTTCTATCTTGAAAAACTAAAATTTCATAATACAGTAATAATATAAAACACAACGTTAAATTTAAACACTACAGAAAAATATGCATTACACATTAGAATACTGTTATTTAGCATTAGAACCTTTGGTGCAAGGTTTTATTTTTAAAATAGATTAGTGAGAGGAATTCCAAATTCCAAGATGGGGAAAATAAATAGTGCAAAAATATCAACTTCCCAAGTTACAGATTTATTCCATTCTCAAAATCCCTTCAGGATTCACTTACCTACTTAAAACTCATTAACAATAATTTGAAAAGCTCATTTGGGGAGGGGATAGAAATGAAAATATCAAAATATACTCAACAAAGAGGGACTAGCAGTGAAACAAAATATTAAAACAAAACAAAACAAAAGCAATAATTAAATTGACATGCCAGTGCAGAATGCATGGAGCAAGCAAGAGCCCAGAAATACAATGAATTTCATGAGAATTTAATTGAGTATTTCCTTTACCATCTTAAGCCACACATCAAAAACACTGAAATAATTCCAAATTTACAAATACCATGAAGATGTTTATACCAGTATGCAGCAAAATAAATAAGGATAACTTGGTGAATTTTCCATAAAGCCTAAGTATTCAATATAAAGGATGGTTTACAGTGTCTTTAGTTACATGAAATTATGTACTAAATAGATGGTAAATATTTTGCTTTAAAGTTATTATTGAAAAATAAAACACTGGCAATCTTTTATCAGTCTTGCCCTTTTTGTTTTGTTTTTGTTTGAGTATCACTATGTAAAATCATATTAGTTTGGAAACCAGCAAACTAATGCTGCAATAACATTGTTCCCTATAAAAGTAAGCACACTGAAAAAGGATGCAGTCCTTTGAAATCCTCAAATCATTATACAAATACAGGACTAAAATCAGTAATAAAGCTCCCCACCCCCAATTCCACATAAAAAACATCTCTGTATCTTTCTTGCTCAACTTTCATTACCAATTTTCCAACTAGAACCTTCTACCACAAATAAACACACTTTCTAATCACTTCATAAGATCAAGGAACATGAAAAGAAGAGTCATATAAGTTGGAATGCTAAGTTTGTAGCTAGACGCATACACTAGCTAAGCTGTTCAGTCCAACACACTGGCCTCAACTTAGTAAAATTACATATTACCACATAACATGAACCTTTGGTTTTTCTCACA
The DNA here is from genome assembly GCF_000298275.1 of Orycteropus afer afer. Classification (NCBI taxonomy): domain Eukaryota; kingdom Metazoa; phylum Chordata; class Mammalia; order Tubulidentata; family Orycteropodidae; genus Orycteropus; species Orycteropus afer. The sequence continues at coordinate 1,395,601 of NW_006921624.1, read as the reverse complement.
AAATAATACAGACTGCTAATGTTACATCCAAGAACATTAAATCTAAGAGCCTGTTGTATGTGACAGGTCAGGCATCATAAAACAAAGGTAAATGGAAGAACTGAATAAATGGTATTAGAAAAAAAAAATTGGACAGGATCCTAATTACCTATTAATAAGTGTCAATGGATTTTTTTAACTTAAATACTAAAATTAGAAGAACTATGCAGAAACATAATTTAATTCTCACACAAATTGGAGATCTAAGATTTAAAGGATTACAAGCATTGGAAAAATTCAACCATTATATAAAAATACATAATTTCTACATCAGAAAATCTGAAGAATAGACTAAGGTAGGAATTTTCATCAACTATGACAAATAATAAGGAATCCTGGTGGTATAGTGGTTAAGTGCTTGGCTGTGAACCAAAAGGCTGGCAATTCTAACCCACCAGATCCTCTGTAGGAGAAAGGTATGGCAATCTCCATAAAAATTTACAGCCTTGGAAATCCTATGGGGCACAGTAAGTTAGAATCAACTCAATGGCAGTGTTTTGTTTTGTTTTTTTTAATGCAAATAATATATATAAAACATTAAATTAAAACATATCAAGAGTATAACAGATAAATGAGTTGAAGGGGTAAATAATTCACATGGGAAGAAATAAAAGTAAGAGTGGGGTTGTTTCATATCTTACCATAAACACAATGACAGATAAAATCCCAAATTAACATTTCTTTCCCACCATTCAGTACTAAAATATAGTTAAATTTCTTTCGTAAAGAGCAAGTGAACTAGTTATTTATTAATCCTTATCACAATTTTTTAAATCAAGTATCATTTCAAGAAACACCATCAGGCTTTCTAAACAACATATTCTAAACATACCGATGACTAATCTTTTTGTGTTTTTCTCCCACTTATATATCTTTTATAAATCTTTTCTCACTTATACTTAGGAGAAAAACTCACACAATATTCTCCAGAACCAAAGTACTGAAGGAAAAAAATCTGCACATTTTACTAATTAAAATGCTAGGCACCAGAGGTTATAAGACTCATCTAACATCACAAATGCAATTCAAGTCTGAACTCTCTCCACAAAAATCAAGGTTTTCTTGATGTTCATTTCAGTGCTCCTGATACACCGAACACCCAACCTTATTATTTTAAAGCCATCTGAAAAATATGACTTGCTTTAACACTCCCACATTTTATAAATTCCTATAACATTCATATCACTGATTACAGTATTGGTTCAAGATTTTTAATTTTTAAGGGTAAAAACTGAACTTCAGGTAGAAGACTAGAGGAAAAACTACCTAATTTTGAACTCAAGGTCACCTAGCAATTTGTATTGGTCTGATAATGTCAGTTTTATTAGAAAATATTATTCATGCGCATTCCCTCCTTTGTTTTTAATACTTTATAGCCTACAGGCTCATGGGGCTCCATCTTGTGGTTTAAAGGGCTCATAATAAATCTGAACTCATTTCCTTTGCTTACATAAAGTGCCTTCTTTATCTAATGCACTAGAGCCAAAAATTAACACCACTGTTCTTGCACTTACTCTCACTGTTAACACTTTTAAGTTTAGACTCCTGAAATCTTTTATAACTAAATTAAGGAAATATAAATAAATAACCTACCATGATTTTCTACAGTATTTTAGCTTCTTTTTCCGATCCTTTCCTCTCTTTCTTGTCGTCTTCACCAGACACTGTTTTGTGTGACAGAACCTCCTCATAAGCCTGAATCCCCTGACAGCTCAGAGTCAATATGGCGAAGATGCTGGAGATTTGTTGTCTGGAACACAACTGCAAGAAAGAAGAAAAACAACCTTTGAAAAGGCTAATTTACGATTAGCTTCAAATCTAAGTGTGGAGCCCAAAGCGTGTTGTTGATTAAAAAGAAACAAACTTTACAGAAGAAAAGTATCTCATTTCAAACAAAAAGCTAATAATCCTTTGAAGTACTGGGCCAAAAAAAAAAAAAACACCAAACTCACTGCTGTCGAGTTGGATCTGACTCACTGCGACCCCTCCTTGGGTTTCTGGGGCGTTATCACTACAAAAGTAGATCACCAAACCTTCCTTCTGAGGAGTGGCTGGTGGATTTGAACTGCCAGCCTTCTGGTTAGCTAGCAGTCAAGTACCTTAGGCACTATGCACCAGAGCTCCTTTAAGATCCTAGGTCAAGTTAAGCTGAGATGGTATGACCAGAAAAGTAATCTTCCTGGTAGCCAAAATGTAGCAGTTGGCTGATTTGCATTCATTGAGATAAATACATTAATTAGCAGACACAGATTCAGTCAACATATAATATACAGGAAATGTAAAATTACGATTCATGGCAACAATGTTGCATTTAACCACAAGGTATCCAATTAGAAGTTGGCATCAGTCAGACCTATCTAACAATGCAGGAAATAAGAAACCTGAAAATATAAAAGTACACTGGTTGGAACCATGATACTATGATCAGATCACTTTTCCATTTGATATTGCCATTAGATAGTCTATGCTGGCATGTTTGCTCTTTAACCATTTTAGGCCCAAAATTCAGAACTTTTTTTTACTTTGTTCCTCTAAACTCCCTGAGAGACTCTGCTCTCCCTTCATCCTATACGTAAATTATGCCAGACTCAGGAATATTCACTAACCCTGACTACATTACTCTTTGATATCCCTCACCAGAATCACAGTATATTTCTAACCAGAAATCAATTAGCCATTCTGTTACCTTTGTTCCATCTTTATATTTTATTCCACATAGGATAAAAGTAAGCTAAGCTCTTCTGAGCATTGATGAAATCCTTATAAATAATAAACTTGTTGTTGTTGTTATGTGCTGTCGAGTTGGACCCAACTCATAGCGACCCCTCCTTGGGTTGCCAAGGCGGTATCACTATGGAAGTAGATTGCCCAATCTTCCTTCCGAAGAGTGTCTAATGGGTTTGAACCGCCAGCCTTCTGGTTAGCAGTCAAGTGCCTTAGGCACTATGCTACCAGAGCTCCTAAATAATAAACTTAAGCTATTTAAATATATATATATATATATACACACACACACACACATACATATACATATGAAGCACAACAAATGCCTTAAGTACAAGGATATCAGATACTAATTTATAGCATACATCATAAAAACTCACAAATAAAATAGATTCCTCTTCATGTTAGTACCTTTCCATTAAATTGATGGGGGAACCCCTTAGACTATTATCAGTAACAGTTTCCTAATCTATCAGTTAGTTGCTCTCTTAAAAAAAGAAAAGTGCATTTTTACCCAAAGTACAATTTAAAAAAAAAGAAAAGGAAAGAAAGAAAAATTCCTTGTGATTTTTTAGCACTGGTTAAGTCACAGGTGTGAAATACAACCTTCCTCAGACCATCAAATAAAAACAGAGACCCACAAATTATAGTTATCAGGAAGGCCAAGTTCCTAGAAAAGGACACCATGCTTGGTAAAGTAGAGGGTCAGTGGAAAAAAAGGGTAGACCAGCAACGAAAGGGACTGACATAGTGGCTGATAACAATGGGCTCAAACACAGCAACAACTGGCAGGTCCAGGCAGTGTTGTGTTCTGTTTTACACAGGGTCACTATGAGTCAGAATCGACTGCAAGGCACCTAACAACAACTATAGTTAAACAATACTCAGCTGTGACCTACAGGCAAAACATCACAATCTGTAACCAATTTCTCTAACTCAGTCTGCAAAAACCAGTTGAAATAAGATACTAAAGCTAGATTTAAAAAAAAATAAATTAAGGAAGTAAAGATTATGTAGTTGAATGGCTTCTAATAAATGCAGCTGCTTTGGTTATTATGCATATCATATTAATTTAAGATGGAATGCACAAGTGCTGCAATTCCTCGCGTCTTCTGTACAACTGTATCAATCCGATTGAGAAGAAGTTAGATTATGCTATTCCTATCTAGATAGGAGCTCTGGTAGCATAGTGCCTAAGACACTTGACTGCTAACCAGAAGGCTGGCGGTTCAAACCCACCAGCCACTCCTCGGAAAGAAGACTGAGCAATCTACTTCCATAGAGATACCACTTCAGAAATCAAAGGAGGTGTCACTATCAGTCAGGATGACTTAACAGCGGTGAGTTTGGATTTTTTTTTTTTTTTTTTTTGGTGGCATAGTGGGTAAGGCATTTGCCTGATAATCAGAAGGTCTATGGTTCAAACCCACCAGCTTCTCTAGGGGGAGGAAGATGGGGCAATCTACTTCCATAAAGATTTAAAGCATTGTATATGGGGAAGCATTCATATCATGTAGATACACTTCTGAGAACAGAAGAGCAATGCTTTCACAGGGAGAGGAGAGCTCAGAGAGTGGGAGTGCATGGGAGGGAAGGACAGAGGAAACAGCTATCTATGGGGAGGAAGTGGAAGAGAGCTGTTACACTGTGGGGAACTGCAGTCAATGTTATAGAACAAAATGTGTATGAACTGCTGTATGGAAAATGAATCGGCTCAGTAAACTATCACACAAATCACAATAAAATTAAAAAAAAAAAAATGATTTACAGACTTGGAAACCCGATAGGAGTTGCTACGAATCTAAATAGACTCGATGACAGTGAGTTTGGGTTTTTTTGTTTTGTTTTTGTTTGTTGTTGTTGTTGTTGTTGTTAAGTGCCGTCGAGTTGTTTCCGACTCATAGC
>NW_006921624.1:1389934-1390833 GCF_000298275.1 Orycteropus afer afer | reverse complement strand
CTCAAGTAGATACACTCCTTGGAGAGAACAATCATGGGAGAAAGAAGGGCTGCTTATGCACAGGGAGACAGCTCAGGGGGCAGGAGTGTATGAAGAGAGGAACAGCCTTCAGGTTACATAAAAACTGACAGTGCACCAAATTTGACCCATGAATTTGTCAACCCTAATATAAGACTAAGGAGCTCTGGTGGCATAGTGCCTAAGACATTTGACTGCTAACCAGAAGGATGGCGGTTCAAATCCACCAACCACTCCACGGAAGACTGGGCAATCCACTTCAGAAAAGATTTACCACATCAGAAACCCAAAGGGGGTCGCTATGAGTTGGAATCAACTCGATGGCAGTGAGTTTGGTTTTGGTTAATATTAAGACCGTGGCTCTTACTCTGAGATTAATAGCTGACCAGAGAAGTAACAAGATTTAATTAGTATTTTTAAAATATCACTATGATTATTATGTTGAAATTGTAAAGGGCAAAAGAAGAAACAAAGAGACCACGTAAGAGGCTACTGTGACCATCCTGGTGCAGGAATGGCAGCCATAGCAGAGGTGAAGAAGTGATCAGATTCTGGATATATTCTGTTAGTAAAGCTGACAGACACTTCTTAGCAAATTGAATATGGGGTGTGAGGGGACAGGAGGCAACAAGGATAACATCAAGGTTTTTTGGTTTGAGCAAATAAAAGGATGATGATGCCAGCAACTAAATTAGGGAAGGTACAAAGCAAACAGTTTTGGGAGGGAAATCAGGAATTCCGTTTTAGACATGTTGAGTTTGAGATATTTATTAGATATCTACTATGTAGGAGCTCTGGTAGCATAGTGGCTAAGACACTTGCCTGCTAACCAGACGACTGGCGGTTCAAACCCACCAGCCACTCCTCGGAAGGAAGGTTGG
>NW_006921624.1:1384569-1389834 GCF_000298275.1 Orycteropus afer afer | reverse complement strand
GTGTTCAGTGCAGATCAGTGAGTAAGCACAAGCCCGCCTTGTTTCAGTACCTATGCTTTTGTTTAACCTAATCAAAATCACAAAGCAGTAAATAGTAGAGCCAAGGTTCAAATCTAGATGCATACTTTATACTATTTCAGTTTCAAACTCATTTTAAGCGATGACTTTAGCTATTTCAAAAAACACATCTATGGAATTACAGTGGCCAGATAGCAAATAGGCTCGGGAGTCAGGACTAGAATAAAGCACTAGCTTTGCCACTTAACTTACCTAAGCCAAAGTTTTCTCATCTATGCAGTGGGGTGAATAGTATCTACTTCAAACTAAGGAAGATAGACTATACAAAAAGACCTAACAATATCAGCTTAATACTATGCACTCAATAAATAGTTTCTTTAAAACAAAAACTAAGATTTCCCAATACCAAATAAAAATGTTTATACATCAGATATGTATATACTTCTCTGAAAAACTGACCTTGGAAAAATGTTAGCTATGCTTTACTTAGTAGTAGTAGTAAGAGCAGCTTTATGTAACAGGTGGGATGTATACAAATAGGCATGTGTATACATGTGTATCACTTTTTTTAACTGACCTTTAAAGGTCAAAGAACAACTATGCTCTCTACATTCAAACTGTAACACTTAGTCAAATATTTAGGTATTTGTCTGAAATGCAATAAGGAAAGAATATTAAGAATTAAGGCAAAAATTATGTAAATAGGTTTATTTTCTTAAAAATTCCAAGTAATGCCCTGCAAACAGTTTCACATGGAGTCTAGGATTACCGACTCTCAAAAATACCTGCAGGAAAATGAAACAGGATCCATGCCACACATCATACACAGAAACAAATTCAAAATGGATTAAAGACCTAAATGTGCAAACTAAAACCCTAACACTCTTAGAAGAAAACGCAGTGGCAATGCTAGCCGGCCTGCCTTTTAACAATAAATTACCTAATAACAAAAGCACAGAGAGCAAAAGACAAAACAAATAAATGGGACCTCATGATCATTAAAAACCTCTGTTCATCAAAAAACTTTACCAAAAAAAATGAAAAGACAAGCTACTGACTGGGAGAATATCTTCAGAAACTATATATCTGATAAAAATCTAATAATCAAAACATGTATCAAAGTTTGGCAACTTAACAACAGAAAGACAAATAAATAACTTAATTATAAAATGAGTAAGGGACTTCAATAGAGATTCCCCAAACAGGACATTCAAATGGCAAACAGCACATGAAAAGATGCTCAACATCGTCAGCCATCAGAGAGATGCAAATCAAAACCAACAATGAGATACCATTTCACTCCCACTAGGATGGATAAAATTAAAGACCCATAATAGAAAATATCAAACCTTGGCAAAGATGTGGGGAAACTGGAACCTTATCTACTGCTGGTGGGAATACAAAACAGTACATTACAGCCATTGTGGAAAAGTATGACAGTTCCTCAAAAAACTAGAAATAGTATTACGTGACCCAGCAATTCCACTCCCAGGTATATACCCAAAAGACTTATATACTTGTACATCAGTATTTGTTGCAGCATTATTCACAGTAGCCTAAATGTGGAAGCATAAATGCCCATCAAGAAATGAATGGATAAACAAAATGTGGTACACACATAAAATGAAATACTACTCAAGTCAGTAAGAGAAATGAAGTCTTGGTACATGCTACAATATGGATGGATCTTGAAGACATTATGCTGAATGAAATGATTCAATTACCAAAGGACAAATATTGTGTGATCTCAATAAAGTAAAAAGATACTACCCAAACCAAACTCATTGCCATCATGTCAATTCCAACTCACAGCAACCTTGTACAACAGAGCAAAACTGTCCCATAGGATTTCCAGAGCTGTATTCTTTATGCAGCTAATGGGTTTGAACCAGTGATCTCTCAGTTAGCAGCTGAGAAATTTAACCACTGTACCACCAAGGCTCCCATAAAAAGGTAAGTACAGGCAAATGCATACACACCAAAGTTTATTAGTGGTTACCAGAGGCAGGAGTGAGAAATGAGGGGTTACTGCCTATGGAGTAGTGAATTTCAGTTTACTGTGATAGAAAAATCATATTGATTAAGGACAGGGTTACATAGTCAAATATAATTGCAGTCAATAAGCTGCTGATCTGGAAAAAGATGAATGTGCAAAAGCTGTGTAATATATTTAAACAAGGGGTGGGGGGGAGTAGCTGCTGAAGCTGCTTATGTATGATCAAACACCTCATGGGATTTGGTTCCTTGGTTTGGAGGTTTAGGGCCATAGTTTCATGGGCCATCCTGGTTAATTAGTCTAATTAACCATTTAGTGCTCCTGGTCTACCTCTTAGTTCACTGAATAGTGCCTATGATCTTAAAAGTTTGCAAGCAGCCGTCCAAGGCACAACAGCTGGTCTCACTTTGCCTAGAGCAACAGAGGAAGCACAGTCAGGAATAGGTGGAAGAAATGGTATGTATGGCTGCCTCTGCCATGAGACCAGAAGAACTGGATGGTGCCCAGCTACTATTACTGGACATTTTGATCAATGATTCTAAAGAAGAATCCTGATAAAAGGGGAAAAATGAAGAACAGTATTTCAAATTCTCATGGAATCTAGACTTTCTAGATAAACCCTGAAACTACTGCCCTAAAATAGTCTTTAACCTTAAACCAAAAATATCCCATGAAGTCTTCTTAAAACCAAACAACAGTTTATCTTAACTAGTAAAAAATGTCTGACTTGAGCATCATGCTCTTTAAGATCTATCTGTACAGTATCAAATTGACAATAGCAACTTGAAAGATAAGACAGGAACTATGAGGGGCAATGAGTTTACATTAATGAGAGAGCAACAACTAAGGAAAGGAGGGTGAGAATGGCTGCACAAGTAGAAGAATGTAATGAATGTTGCTGAAATGTACATGTAGAAACTTGAATTGGTATATGTTTTTACTCTGTATATTCTCAATAGCAACAAAATAATTTAAAAAAATAAAAATAATGCCACCTCCTGAAAGGAGCTCTATAAACATCCAGGTCCTACTTTTCCATTTGGAACCCTGGTGGTGCAACAGTTAAGCACTTAGTTGCTAACCAAAAGGTTGGTAGTTCAAACCCACCCAGCCACTATAGCGGAGAAAGAGCTGGCCATCTGCTCTCGAAAAGATTATAGCCTAGAAAACCCTATGGAGCAGCTCTATTCTGTCACATGGTACCATTATATGTAGAAATTGACTAGACAGCACCCAACAACAAAAACAACTTCTCCATTACAAAATAATGACAGGTCCATTATATTTAAAGGACACCTCTCTGATACCCCAAAAGGATTGTTACCTTAAGGTGAGTTATGTAAAATGTAAGAGTAAATACATAGTTAGTAATTAATTGCCTATTATGTACCAAGTACTAATCTTAGCAGTATGGAAAATACAAACATTGGAATCAACTCAGAACACAGTAAGGAAATAACAATAATACATATAAATACCTTCCCTTCAAATAAATTGCTTCCCTACGTTAGCATTAAGTTTCTAAGTAATAGCAATGAAAAAAGAACACAAAATTTCAGTATTTTTCTCTGGAAGTTTCATTTGTTTAAAAAAAAAAAAAAAAAGGAACATTAGGGAAAGCGAAATTGAAAAACCCATAAATTACTTATTAATAGCCAACACAATCCTTACCTAGTCCAAAATTCCAGCTATCCATCTCCATTCATACACTTATAATAATGAAAAAGCTCAATCTCACCATATCATTTGAAGTTTTACAATAGTGGGCACAGGCCAAAAGGTCCTTTCTCAACAGTACTGAACAAAGGTGACGCAATGTCTGCAATCCTAACATAAAATGCATACTCTATGAGCCAGCTGGTGATGCAGAGGGTAGAGCATTCAGCTGCTAACCAAAAGGTCAGCAGTATGAACCCACCAGTCACTCTGCAGGAGAAAGACAAGGCAGTTTGTTTCCATAAAAATTTATAGCCTGGGAACTCTATGGGGAAGTTCTACTCTATCCTATAGTGTCGCTATGAGCCGAAATCAACTCAATGGCAGTGGGTTGGGTTGGGTTTTTGGTGTGAGCTAGCCAGATCAAAACAGAATGATTTCTGAATACTTACTGACAGTGAATGAAATAGAAAAGATCTAATCAAGTAACCAATCAAAAGAGGTCATACCAAGAAAATACATCTCTACACTAAAATAAATGATACTAGCCCTTCCCAATCCCTTACTATACCTGATTATTCAACCATAAAGCTGGTCCCTAAGGACAACAGAGCAACATTTCAGTCAGTGATGATTCATTTGATAAAGAACCAGTAATTCAACACATTTCAGCGAGTGTGTAGTGAGTACACACAATATGCCAGGCACGGTTCTAGGCACATCAGTGAACAAAAAAGACAAAAATCCCTGCTCTTGAGGTGTAAGTCCAAAAGAGGAAAACAACCAAAAGTAGTAAATATAAAAATAAGCAAATTAAACAGCATATTGGAAAGTGCTAAAAAGTGAGCACTCACATAGGTGAGTGGAGGAAGAAAACACATCATCATATAAGAGGAAGAAAACACATCATCATCAAACTCATCAAAACCAAGACACATCATCATCAAACTCATCAAAACCAAAGACAAAGACAGAATCCTGAAAGCAGCACAAGAAAAACAAAAAGTTATCTACAAAGGACAGCCAGTAAGAATAAGCTCTGATTTCTCAGCAGAAACCATGCAAGCGAGAAGGCAATGGAATAGTGTATTTAAAACCCTGAAAGAGAAAAATTTGCAACCAAGAATTATATACACGGCAAAAATGTCCCTCAAATATGATGGTGAAATTAGGAGATTTCCAGATAAGCAGAAACTAAGGGAATTTGTTAAAACCAAACCAACTTTACAAGAGATGCTAAAGGGAGTCCATTGAACAGAGAACCAAAAATAGCAAATAACAACCAACCATTAATACACAAGATGGCACAACCCAGAAACTACAGCTATGGACATATCCAAAATAAAATGAGCTTACAAGATTGTAAACAGGGAACCAGAGACATCAACTGGCAACTGAGGACAACTACAAACAAAAAGAGGGAAAAGACTGTAGTTACAGAACTTCTAAATGGTGAGTAAGTTAAGAGAGTCGCAAGGTAGAATGGATGTTCTAAACTCAGGGAGAAAATTATAAATCATAGGGTAACCTCAAAGAAAAATGATAAACCTTCACATCACAATAAAAAAGAGGACAAGCACAAATATTCAGCATAT
>NW_006921624.1:1363482-1378444 GCF_000298275.1 Orycteropus afer afer | reverse complement strand
CTTCCGTAGTGATACTGCCTCGGAAACCCAAGGAGGGGTCGCTATGAGTCGGGGCCGACTCGACGGCACATAACAACAACAACAACAACATGTAACTGAGGAGGCCTGGTGATACAGTGGTTAAGCTCTCAACTGCTAACTGAAAAGGTGAAGGTTCAAACTCATCAGCCACTCCGCAGGAGAAAGATGTGGCAGTCTGCTTCCATAAAGATTTATAGCCTTGGAAACCCTATGGAGCAGTTCTACTCTGCTCTATAGGGGTGTTACAAGAATCGACTCAATAGCAGAGGGTTTAATATTCAACCAGCTAAATATAAGCCTAAAGTTCAAGACACAGGTCTAGATTAGGGATATAAATTTGGCAGTCTTCAGCATATAAGATCACCAAAGGAACAGGTACACCAAAGAATGGGAAGAAGCAGAAGAAAAGAAGCACAACTACAGTCAATCTGGGGGGTAGGAGGAAAATTAACACTGTCTTGTCTTGAAAGCCAAGTACATAGGCAACACCTGTGAATAAAAGCAGAAAAGGAGATACACAAAGAGTGAGGATAGAAATCTGAGTTTTAATCTTGTTTTACCGCTCTGTTGTTGTTGTTGCTATGTGCCATTGAGCCGGACCCAATCGTCATTCTGAGGAGTGGCTGGTGGGTTTGAACCACCAGCCTTTTGGTTAGCAGTCAAGTGCCTTAGGCACTATGCTACCAGAGCTCTACTCTAGACATTTTTAATTCAAAGATGCCTATTTTGAAGGTCTTGTATACTAATGGATAAAGTCATTTCACCATACAGGAATTTATCCTCTGTTACATCATTTTATCCCTAGTTCAGCCCATCTTTGGGAAAATTTTTTACCTCTGAGAATGTCAGTCTCCTTACAAAAATTTCCGTGACTAGTCATTACCTAAAAACGGCATTCCATTCAGATATTCAGTCTGGCATCCAAGGTCCTCCTTTAATGCAATGCTAAGGTAATTCTTTCCCCCTGTCATTTCTCACCAGTGTAGTCCCAGCCAAAACAAGACTAATGACTCTCTGAGAACACCTTGCAACATGCTACCATTGAGCACTCCCCTACCAACAGTGCAACCCTACTCCATCACGGTTTCTCACAAACACCCATCTCAAATCTACCCCTCCACGAAGCTTTACCTAATACTTGAGTTTAATTTCTTTCTCCTTTGAACCACCCAGCACTTTGTCAACTTCCTTAAGGACTTTCATATTACTCAGTTTTAGCTATTTTTATATGTTCCTCAATGAAGTGACTTACCTGTATCTCTACAGCATCTAGTAAGTGCTCTACAAACAGGAGAGGCTCAATAAAAATTTGAATTCAAACCAAAACTTATCTTTCCTTACAGAATGCCATAGCTGCAGGATCTAGGGAGGTCACCATCTCTGCCCACATATTTCCATGGCAGTCATCATCACAGTGCATGCAGCAGTGACAGAGCACTTCTGACTTTTCTTTCGTAAGTCTAACTTTCATCATTTATTTGACTTATTTCATCCATCTTGGGTTGATCCCTTATCCCCTTACTGCAGGATTTTAGTACTTAGCTCACTGACCCACTATCAACTCTACCCATCGCATAATTCTTAGTGATTTCAATAACCACACAAATGACCATTCTAAAATTCTGGCCTCTCAACTCTCTGCATTCCTTTCCTCCAGTGTTCTCATTTTCTCTCCTCCCTTAGACACCCACTCCTCATCAGGGTTCACGATCCTAATTCTATTTACCTTTCCTTCTCTCACCCTTTTCATGTCCTCACTTCTGTCCCTATCAACTAAAATTATAAACCTATCATTATATCACTTCCTTGCTTATACCAGCGATTCTCTTTGTTATTCTTCCCCATCAAAGCTTCAACCCTGGTTAAATCCAAGCCTCTTGGCTATACCACAGTACCCCTGAACAGCTGAGTGTGGCTATCAGCTACCCAAAAAAAAAAACACCTAAGTGTTCTTTTTCTAAATTCGTGATTGTTAACTTCAAAAGGCCTCAAAATAATTTCCCTCCTAGTAATTCTCAACCAATGATGATACTACATACACCTTTAGGGTGGGGGTGGGCAGGAGATTCAGAAATTATTGTCACAATTACTGGGCATCCTGTCATTTGGTTCCTTGAGATGCTAAACATCCAGCAATGTCCAAGAACTGACCCACTCAGAATGTAATTAGAAGCCCCACTGAAAAAAATCTAATGTTCATTTACTCTCCCACTCTCCTAATGATTATTTCACATCCTCTCTTGTCTCTTTCAAGTATTTATACCCTTGCCCTCCTCTTCACATTCAACTGGTCACCCTGATTCCTATTTCATGCAAAGTATCAACGCTGCTGCATCTGCCTATGCAGTCTTACTTTCTCCTTGCTATTATGAATGAATTGTCCCCGTTGTTTTTGTTAGGTGCTGTCAAATCAGTTACAACTCACAGAGACCCTATGTACAACAGAATAAAACGGTGCCCAGTCCTGCACTATCCTCACAGTCAGTGCTATAATTGAGCCCACTGTTGCAGCCACTTTGTCAAAGTATCTCGCTGAGGGTCATCCTCTTTTTCACTGATCTTCTACCAAGCATCATGCCCTTCTCCACAGACTGGTGCCTCCTGATAACATGTCCAAAGCAAGTGAGACCAAGTCTTACAATCCTCACTTCTAAAGTACACTGTGACTATACTTCTTCCAAGACAAACTTGTTCATTCTTCTGGCAGGACTTGGTATATTCAATATTCTTCACCAACATCTTAATTAAGAATAATGAATTGTCCCTTGTTGTTGTTGTTGTTGTTGTTATGTGCCATCAAGTAGGACCCGACTCATAGCGACCCCTCCTTGGGTTTCCGAGGCAGTATCACTATGGAAGTAGACTGCCCCATCTTCCTTCCGAGGAGTGGCTGGTGGGTTTGAACTGCCAGCCTTCTGGTTAGCAGTCAAGTGCCTTAGGCACTATGCTACCAAAACTCCCTGAATTGTCCCTATTTCTATCTAAATTCAATCATCACTCCAGCAATCATCCCCTTTCCTCTATCTTGTATCACCAATTTTCCCCATTCCATTGATCATTTCTATCAGTATTCCCACATGCAATAGTACCTACCTTGAAAAATTAAAAAAAGAAATATTTAAAAATCTTCCTTGACCTCCCTATAGCTGTAAGTTGCAGTGGGCACAGGAGGGCTCCTTGAAAGACTTTATAGTTTCAGTTACCCTTCCCTCTCTTCCCACCCTCTCTTAAATCTACTCTAGTCAGTCTCCTACCTCCAATGCTTAACTGAAACAGCTCTTGCCAATGTTCCCTAGGACCTGTATGGTATTCAATACTGTCACCAATTCTCTGTCCTCATCTTACTTGACCTATCAGCAATAGGTAACAAAGTTGACCACTCCCTACTTCAAACACTTTCCTTCCCTTGGCTTCCATCCAGGACATCATCCTGTTAGTTCTCTACCTATTTTACCTCCTACTTCATAAACTACTCCTCTGGTGTTCCTTGTCTTTCTTATCTCCTTAACTTCTAAATGCTGGAATACCTCAGGGCTCAGTCCTCAAACTTCTTCTCTTTATTCTCTTATACTCACTCCCTTGGCAATCTCACCAGGCTTGAGGCTTTAGATGCCATCTTATACTTATGACTCCCAAATTTATATCTCCCTGAGCTGCAGACTTATATTCCAATACATTCTCATCATATCCACTTAGATGTCTAATAGACATCTTAAACTTAATGTGTCCCAAACCAAGTCCTGACCCTCTGTTATAAATTGAATTGTGTCCCCCAAAATATGTATGTTGTACATTCTAACCCCTACACCTGTGGTTATAGTCCCATTTAGGAATGGGATATTTGTTAAGTTAATGAGACAATTATCTGTGTACGTATGTCTTAAATCAATCTCTTTTGAGATATAAAAGAAATTTAACAGGCAAGTAAAAAAAGCAGAGACAGGAGAGGACAGATGCCACATGAAGATCACCAAGGAGTCAAGGAACAAGGAGGTTTCCCCAGAGCCGACAGAGAAAGAAAGCTTTCCCCTAGAGCTGGCACCTGACTGCAGACTTCTAGCCTCCTAAACCGTGAAGAAACAAATCTGTGCTTCTTAAAGCCAGCCACTTGGGGTATTTCTGCTATGGCAGCACTAGTATAACTAAGACACGTCACCACTACCCAAACAAAAACACAAAACTTTGCTTCTCTCAATCTTCCCGTTCTCAAGAAAAGTCAACTCCAATATTCCAGTTGCTCATGCCAAAAATATGGGATTCATCCTTGATCTTCCTCTTCCTCTCACATCCCATATATGATCCATTATCAAATCCTGTCACCTTACCTTCTAGCTCTATCTAACATCTGACCACTCCTGACCACCTCCACTAAACTACCATCATCTCTCACCTGGATTATTAATTGCCTTCCAACTGGTCATCTTGCTTCCCTACCTAGAGTTTATTCTAAACAATAGCATCCAAAGTGTTCCTTTTAAATCTAAATGAGGTCATGTGATTCCTCTGCTGAAAACTTTTCAATGGCTTTCCATCTCTGAGTAAATGCCAAATTATTATCTGTAAAGTCCTAATAATCTAAATGCTATTAACTGCTTGGCCTTATCTCCTATCAATGTCCTCCTTACTTATTTTGCTCCAGCCACCACTACCTCAGAGCCTCTACACTTGGTTTCTCCCCAAAAGCCATATAACTCTTTCCCTAGCTCTTCAGGTGTCTGCTCAAATGTTATCTTATCATGAGTCCATCCTTGATCACCTTATATAAAATAACAACCCTCCCACAGCATAGCTATGAGCCTGTTCTATTTTTCTACATAAGACTTACCACTGGCATATGACATCTTTACTCTGTTTACTATCTCTCTCAATTAGAATGCTGTCTATCCATGAGGACAGACTTAGTTTTGTACACCTAGAATAATGCCTATAACAAAGGAGAAATGCAAATAAATTTCTCAAAATATTTTTCCATACACCATCATGAATTCAGTGTTCACAGCCCTGGAAAGTAGTAAAGAACAGGGTAGTATTTTTTTTTTTTTTTTTTTTTTGATCCTTTAAAATATAAGAGCACAAACATATAATGATAAAAAAAAAAAATGGTATGTCTATGGTCACACAGTTAGGTACTGGCAGAGCTGTCCCTAGAACTAGGATCTCCAGCATTTTTACCAATACACATCACTGTCTCCAAGAACAAAAGTTGTTGCTGTTGCCACGTGCTGTTGAGTCGGACCCAACTCATAGCTACCACTCCTTCGGTTTCCGAGGCAGTATCACTACGGAAGTGGATTGCTCCATCTTCCTTCCGAGGAGTGGCTTGTGGCTTTGAACCACCAGCCTTCTGGTTAGCAGTCAAGTGCTTTAGCCACTATGCTACCAGATCTCCTAAGAACAAAAGAGTCAGTGTTAATTTTGCACAGTGACTGAAAATCTACCCCTTTAAACCATGATCAAATATGAAGGGAGCACCAGAATTGTACATGCCTTATTATCTATCTGTTTTTTCCTACTGAAAGACTATGATAGAGTTCATCAGACTATCTTTAGAATTCACCAACCTTGTGACAATTCTAACCAAAAAAACAAAACATTTAAAAAAAAAAAAAGTTTAAGTATTCAAGTATTCTCTGTCCTCCTGTGCCCACTGCAGCAGAGTTAACACTGAAGAGTAAAAGCAGCACCTTGATAAATAAGCTTCTAACAGTGCCTTTGATACTCAAAAGACCTTCTGTAGCCATTAGACAGAGTAGAGCATGGCAAGGAATCTGAATACAGAATGAACATGAATATTTCCCTTAATTAGTTAGGCTGACAAAATGACCTCAGAACCTGTAATCTATTTTTAAACAAGCAGTACTGTTAAAAATCACCAATTTTAAAAATAAATAGAAGTCCTTTTCTTTTTACCTTAGCAAAATAAATTACAATAGGCTTTAAATGACGAAAGAAAGAAAAGCTAAATTCATCAAGGATTAAGGCAGTAAAAGAAACTTTTCTTATATTACTATACCACAGTGCTAAAAAAATAAGAAATATAGTAGATTCCTCAGTAATATAATAATTTAATTTCCAAACTCTTGCCAACATTCATTCTTTCTGGCATCCTCTGCCACAGTTGGAAACAGTATAGTATATCTAGGTCAGAAAAGACAAGCAGCTTTTCACAACAGTTCAGTATCTTTGGCACTAGTGTTTATATTATAATTCAACCCTTTCAGAAACTCCTTTTAAAATACCCCTGACAGGACCAGGTTTGCTGGTCTGATAGAGCCTGGTGGAACCACTGAGACTATGGCCCCTAGCTGCCCGTCAGGTCTGGAACTGAACCCACACCTGTGGCTTCCAGCCAAACAAAAGACAGGCATACAAGCTGAACATTTACCTGAGGTAGATACACTCTTTGGAGAGAACAATCATGGGAGAAAGAAAGGCTGTTTATGCACAGGGAGACAGCTCAGGGAGCAGGAGTGCATGGAGGGATGGGCACAGGAAGAGGTTAACTATCAGGTGGAAACGGGAGGGGAGCTGTTGCATTGGGGTAAATTGTAGTCAATGCCATGAGACAAAGTATATGTGAACTGCTGTATGGAAAGTGAATTTGCTCTGTAAATTTTCATCTAAATCACAATAAAATAAATAAATAAAATACCCCTGACATAAATCACAAGAATAATATTACTGATATTTATGAAAGTTACTGGAAAAATACTTATATGCTAGATTTAGAAAACTCATGGAGGTAATGGGATAAAGGAAAATACGTGATAGGATATACAATGCGATTAGTGTTAAAAGCAATGTCGAGGCTAAGAATGTGTTTTAGTTCTACCTCTGCTACTTATAATGAGCTGGCCAATTCTGAATAAACCTCTATAACCTCCCTGAGCCTCTATTCATTCATTTATGCAATAAAGAGGTAGACTACATATCCAGATTACCTCTAACACGATATTATGATAAACCAGAAACGTACAAGTACATTTCATATGAAACATACTAAATTTATTCCTTACAGTTCGCATTTTGCAATTTAATTATGTTTTAAATATGAAAATGAAACTAGAAAACAGAAAGAAATGGGGAAATTTGAACAAGAATATTTGAGAATACAGAATTATTTCTGAAGCATGATAATGGTATTATGTAGGGTTTTAGTATAGGAGAGGAATTCATACCTTTTATTAGAGATATATACTCAAAACATGTGAATTTATTTTAAAATAAAATTATATATTTAGGATTGTCTTTCAAATAATCTAGTTGGGAGCTGAGGGAAGATAAAAATGAGATAACACTGGTCATATGTCAGTAATTAATTGATGATAGATGACAGAAGGTTCTCAACGGTCATGGGGTGCTCTCTACTTTTACATGTCTGAACAGTTCCATAATAAAGTTTTAAACAAGATTAAATCCATTAGTAATCCACAAAACCAACTTTTATAGAAAAATTATGTTTTCAAATGTCACATTTTCTTCAGACATACCATGCTTGCTTTAAAGAATCCATTATGGAGTGAAATAAGTCAATCGCAGGACAAATACTATATTAGTTCATTATTATAAAAAGTTAAGGAAAGGTTTATATGTGTTAAGAAACTTTGTTGGTTACCAGGGTGGGAGGGGAGAACAGGGAACGCTGCAAAAATTAAAAAATAAAAAATCCCTTATGTAATTGCACAAAACCAAAGTAGGTAAAAGTATAAAGGATATAACCACCCGGGGAACATTTTAATAATAACTAATTAAATCAAAGGTGTACATACCAAGCAACATGATTTTTGGCTACATTTATTGTGTTGGACTAGCAATAGTGCAACACATAAATACAGTAAGATGATAACACCAATGTTTACTGCAGCACTATTTATAATCACAAAATACTAGAAAACTAAAATGTCTGTCAACAAGAGAATGAATATATCAATGCGATATCTTTATGAAAAAGAATATTATACAACAGTTAATGAACTACAGAGATACATTTCTCCATGGCTAAACTCAAAAAAAGGCTGTTAACAAAAAGGCTGGTAGTTCAAATCCACCAGCCACTCCACAGGAGAAAGATGTGGCTATAAAGATCACATCCTTGGAAACCCCATGAGGCAGTTCAACTCTGTCCTATAGGATCACTATGAATCAGAATCAACTCCACGGCAATAGGTTTATTGACTGAAAAAGTTAGTTGCAGAATAATATGTACAAAGTGATGCATTTTCTATAACTTTGATGATACATAAAATGTTACTTATCACTTATGCATTTTCTTTTTTTAAGTATAAAAGTATTCATGGAATGATAAACAATAAATTCAGGAGGTGAGTTACCTCTGGGAAAGAATGGAATAGAACAAAATTGAGTGAGGAATTCATGTTGCTGCTGTTGTTTGAGTCAGCTCTGCCTCATAGCAACCCTATGTACAATAGAACAAAACACTGCCCAGTCATGTACCACCACCCTCACAAACCTTGCTATACCACAGCCCATTACTGCAGTCCAATCCATCTCATTGAGGATCTTCCCCTTTTTTGCTGACACTCCACTTTACAAGCATGGGAATGGTTCTTCTCCAGGGAATGGTTCTTTCTGATAACATGACCGAAGTAGGCAAGAGACAAAGTCTGTCTATTCACGCTTCCAAGGAGCAATTCAACTACATTTTTTTCCAGGATAGATTTGTTTGTTCTTCTGGCAGTCCATAGTGCCTTCAGTATTCTTCGCCAACACAACTCAAAAAGTATTAGCTCTTCTTTGGTCTTCCTTATTCACTGTCCAGCTTTCATACATATATGAGATTACTGACAATACCATGGCTTGAGTAAGGCACACCTTAGTCTTCAAAGAGACATCTTTGCTCTTCAGCATTTTAAAGTGGTCTTTTGTGGCCATTACAATGAGATGTAGTCCAAACTGTAGACTGTAGTCTTTAATCTTCATCAGTAAGGGTTTCAAGTCATCTTCATTTTAGGTAAAGAGAGTTGTTGTCTGCACATCGCAGGTTGTTAATGAGTGTTCCTCCAACCCTGATGCTACATTCTTATTTGCTCAGCACACAGACTGAATTAAGTATGGTGAAAGGATACAACCCTGACTCACCCAACTGCTGATTTTAAACCACGTAGTATTCCCTTGTTCTACTATAACAACAGGATAGATCTTTAAACAGGTTCCTCTTGAGCACAATTAAGTGTCCTGGAATCCTCATTACTTCTCAATGTCATCCATAATTTGTATGATCCACACAGTCAAATGATTTTGCATAGTCAATAAAACACAAGTAAACATCTTTCTGGTATTCTTTGCTTTCAAACCAAGATCTATCTGACATCAGCAATGATATCCCTCTTTCCACACCTTCTTCTGAATCCAGCTTGCATTTCTGAAAGTTCTCTGTTACTGCTGCAACTATTTTTAAGTGATCTTCAGCAAAATTTTACTTGTATGTGGTATTAATATTATTGTTTGATAATTTCCATATTCTGTTGGGTCACCTGTCTTTGCAATGGCTATAAACATGGATCAGTTCCAGTTGGTTGGCCAGGTAGCTGTCTTCCAAATTACTTGGCATGGATGAGTAAGTGCCTCCAGCACAGCATCCATTTGTTGAAACATCTCACCAGGTATTCCGTCACTTCCTTGAGCCTTGTTTTTCGTCAATTCCTTTAGTGCAGCTTCTACTTCTTCCTTCAATACCATTGATTTTTGATCATATGCTACCTCCTGAAATAGATGAACCTCAACCAATACTTTCTGGTACAGTGACTCTGTGTATTCCTTACACTTTCTTTTGATGCTTCCTGCATCATTCAATATTTCCCCCACAGACTCTTTCAACATTGCAACTCAAGGCTTGAGTTATTCTTCTTTTCAGCTTGAGAAATGCTGACTGTGTTCTTCTCTTTTGGTTTTCTAACTCCAGTCTTCGCACAGTTCATTGTGATGATTGACTTTGTCTTCTCGATCTGCTCTTTGAAATCTTCTGTTCAGCTTTTTTATTATCCTCTCATTTCTTCCATTTGCTTTAGCTACTATCCATTCAAGAAGCAAGTTTCAGAGTCTCCTCTGACATCCATTTTAGTCTTTTTTTTCCTTTCCTGTCTTTTTAATGACCTTTTGCTTTCTTAATGTATGATATTCTTGATGTCATCCCATAATTTGTCTGTTGTCGGTCACTGGTATTCAATGAATCAAATCTATTCTTCAGATGGTCTCTAAATTAGGTGAGATATAATCAAGGTCCTATTTTGACTCCCCTGGACTTGTTTTAATTGTCTTCAGCTTCAACTTGAACTTGCATATCAGCAGTTGATGGTCTATTCTACAGTCAGCTAGCTCCTGTCCTTGTTTTAGCTGAAGATATTGGGCGGGCTTCTCCTTCACCTCTTTCCACACATGCAGTAGATCTGATTCTTGTGTGTTCCATCTGGCAAAGTCCACATGTATGTTGTTGTTGTTGTTGTTGTTGTTGTTAGGTGCTGTCGAATTGTTTCTGACCCATAGCGACCCCATGCACAGCAAAACAAAATGCTGCCCAATCCCATGCCAGCTCCATGATTCCTGCTATACTTGAGCCCATCATCGCAGCCACGTGTCAATCCATCTCGTTGAAGGCCTCCCCCTCTTTTGTCGACTCTCCACCCTACCAAACATGACATCCTTCTCCAAGGAATGGTCCCTTCTGACAACGTGACCAAAATAGGTGAGACGAAGTCTGGCCATTCTCGTTTCCAAAGAGCATTTCGGATGCACTTCCTCCAGGACAGATCCACATGTATAACCACCATTTACGTTGCTGAAAAAGGTATTTGCAATGAGTAAGTTATTGGTCTTGTAAAATTCTATCATGAGAACTCTGGCATGATACAAGGCCATATTTTCCAACTACAAGTGATTCTTCTTTATTTCCAACTTTTGCATTCCAATCACTAGTAATAAACATCTTGATTGCATGTTTTGTCAGTTTCAGACTGCATAAGTTGGTAAAAATCTTCAACTTCTTCATCTTTAGCTTTAGTGGTTGGTGCGTAAATTTGAGTAACTGTAGTATTAACTGGTCTTCCTTATAGGCATACAGACATTATCCTATCACTGACAGCACTGTACTTCAGGATAGATCTTTAAACAGTCTTTGAGATGATGAATGCCATGCCATTCCTCTTTGTCATTTCCAGCATAGTAGATCATATGATTGGTCTGATTCAAAACAGCCAAAACCAGTCCATTTCAGTTCATTAACGCCTAGGATACTGATAGTTATGCATTCCATTGCATTTATGACAACTTCTAATTTTCCTACATTCATACTTAGTACATTCTACATTCCTATTATCAGTGTATGTTTGCACCGGGTTTCTTCCCATTTTGAGTCATGTCCCATTAGCAAACAGAGGTCCCAAAAGTTTTACTCCATCCACGTCATTAAGGTCAACTACTTTAAGATGCAGCTTTTCCTCAGTTGTATTTTGAGTGCATTCTGACCTGAGGGGCCCATCTTCCAGCACTGTATCAGACAATGTTTTGGGGGTATTCATAAAGTTTTCTAACAGTATATCAGACAGTGTTTCACTGCTATTCATAAGGTTTTCACTGGCCAATTCTTTGAGAAGGGGATGGTCCCCTTCCTTCTTCTGAGTCTGCCTTAGGCTAGAAGCTCTGCGGAAACCTGTCCACCATGGGTGACTCCACTGGTATTTGAAATACTGGTGGCACAGACTCCAGCCTCACAGCAACATGCAAGCCACCACAGTATGACAAACTGACAGGTAAGGGAGGGAGGGGATTCATAAGAGTACGTATCTATACTGTTATTTCTTAAGGAGAAGAATCTCAAGCAAGTTGTCAAAACACTTGTTGTGAGTTGCTATAATGCCAATTCCAATTCGTGGTGACCCAAAATGTGCAAAGTAGAACTATTCCACAGGCTTTACGAGATCTTTCAGAAGTAAATTGCCAGGCCTATCTTCCCTGGCACCACAGGGTGGATTCACACTGTCAGCTTTTCAGCTGGCAGTCCAGAGTTTAACCATTTCTTCTACCCAGGGTCTCTAGGATATGAAAATTTGGGTGATGAGTATACAATTATTTATTACATTATATTTTGTCTTTATTTTTGAAACCATTTATAATCAAAATATTTTTTAAAATTATGTTTACATGTATAAACATAGCCTTAGCTCTAGCCCCAGATTTCAGGGATTAGCAAAATTACTATTTAGTGTAAACTAAATATTGATATTAGGTAGAATATACAAGAAATTACCCTATCAAAGAAAACTATAACATTTTAAAAAAAAAAGAAAAGGACTAAGACACATTCCTGCATAATAGAATTAGCTAGGAGAATAAATCAGAGGTATTCAAAGTCTTAGAGGGAACAAGCTAAAATCATTATTGCTGTTACAATAGCCCCAAAGCACTACATGAGATAATATTGTCCAGAAACATTCTTCTTCAAAGTAATTCTTTGTTAGGAGAGATCTACAAAAAACCCAAAATGTTCCCCAAGCCCCTCTAACGTGGTAGAACTCAGCCTCCAAATCCTGTCTCCCAGCAGATCTTGTCTGGATTTGGTTATAGTCTGTTAGTGGAGTCTAGGAGCCCTGGCGGTGTAGTGGTTAAAGCACTCAGCTGGTAACTGAAAGGTCAGTGGTTCCAAACTACCATGAGTTCCAATCTACCAGCCACTCTACAGGAGAAAGATGTGGCAGTCAGCTTCCTCAAAGATTTACCACCTTGGAAACCCTATGGGACAGTTCTACTCTGTCCCATAGGGTTGTTATGAGTCGGAATCGACTCAACAGCAACAGGTAACAGTAGACTAGGCCTTACTATAGGTCAAATAACTACTGTAGGTTTGTAGGCCATGCAGGCTCTGGCATAACAACTCAACTCTGCCATTGTAGCATGAAAACAGACATAGACAACAAGTAAATGAATGGGTATGGGTATGTTTTAATAAGACTTTATTGACTAGTTTTATGAATCCTGTTTTAGGGCATAATCCTTCTAGTATCTCTCACCTGAATGCCCCAGGTGTTGATGAGGTCTCTCCGCTCTTACTAGACGAAAAGGGTGGGGGACAGACCTCACTGCTGTTGAGTCAGTTCCAACTCATAGCAACCCCTCCTGGATCTCTGAGGCAGTATCTTTACTCAACAGCAACAGGTAACAGTAGACTAGGCCTTACTCTAGGTCAAAGTAGATTGCCCAGTCTTCCTTCCGAGGAGTGGCTGGTGGGTTTGAACCACCAGCCTTCTGGTTAGCAGTCAAATGCCTTAGGCACCATGCTACCAGAGCTCCCATGACTAGACTAGATACTAAACAATACTGCTGCTGACTAGACTAGAGCAGCAATATCCTCTGGTATCTCTGTTTCCCACTCTCAACCCTGAGGTAGATACTGTTAGCCTTTCCCCACTCACAGACAGCCCAGGAACTCACAAGAGACCCACAAACAAATATCTGAGAACCCGTCCTACAAAGCTTTCTCTTCTCCAATGCCCTCCATGGCAGTTTCCCCAAACTCTAGTCTCTGCCTCTTCAGCATACCTAGGTCACCATGCTCTGCTTAGACTCCAATTCAGAAAACTGTCCTCAAGTAGATAGCAGAGACAATCACGGGCCTCAGTTTATGAATTTTCCTTGTCTTGGAGACCACAGTCTTCTGCTTCCTGTTATCTAAAGCCTAAAAGAGTAGTTTCATATATTTTGTCTTTGTTTCATGGCTGTTTATGACAGGAAGACTAAACCAGTTACTTCATCAAAGCCAGAGGTAGAAGTCAATAAACATTTGAGTTTCTACTACATATCAAGGCTTGCTGTGTGGCACAGCTAAATTTGGAGCTAAGGTGTAACCCAAACAGCACTAGGGTAAGAATAACTAGCCAGCCAGCCAGCCAACCATTCATCCAACCATCTAACTACTATCTACTCAGAGGTGCCTCAAAAGAAAAATCTGACAGATCAGCCTCTGAAAACTCTGCCAGTATAAACTTTACAGAGCAAAGCTCTATTCTGACATACAAGGGGTCACCATGAATCAGATACAGGTATTAGGAAAGTACTTACTTTAAGTAAATCACTATATGTCTTTGGGCCTCAATATTAACATAGCCAAGGAGCTCTAGTGGCACTGTGGTTAAGGCACTGAGCTGCTAATCAAAAGGTTGGTGGTTAGAATCCACCAGCTCCTCTGTAGGAGAATGATGAGGCAGTCTGTTTCCATAAAGATTTACAGCCTTAGAAACTCTATGGGGGTCGCTATGAGTCGGAATTGACTCAATGGCAGTGGGTTTGGTTTTGGTTTATTAACAGAGCCAAGGCCCCTGAATAGAGAGAACAGTTTGGACTCAACTGCTAATCTAAAGGTTGGAATTTGAACACACTCAGTGACACCATGGAAGAAAGGTCTGATGATCTGTTTCCATAAAAGTCACAGCCAAGAAAACCCTATGGATTCATGTATGTTCTGCTGTGTAAACTCTCAACCCCCAACCCCCCAAAAAAGAAAGAAAGAAAAAATCTTATGAGGCAGTTCTACTCTGTAACACAGGGGGTTCACCATGAATCAGAACTGACTCATCAGTAATCAGTTTCATTTTTGATATTAACACAGCCTACCCTGCCAATCACACAGGTTTGAGGTAAGGATTAAATATAAGAAAATGCATGTAAAAAGCACATGACAAAGCATTACACAAATATAAGTTATTTTTGTGGTGACAGTAATCATATCCTTATTAATAAAGTATAAGAAGTTCTCTCTGTACACTTTCCATACATTAAAAACATATATAGGAAAATAACAAATGCTGGCGAGGT
This sequence comes from Orycteropus afer afer, assembly GCF_000298275.1. Classification (NCBI taxonomy): domain Eukaryota; kingdom Metazoa; phylum Chordata; class Mammalia; order Tubulidentata; family Orycteropodidae; genus Orycteropus; species Orycteropus afer. The sequence goes on along the minus strand of NW_006921624.1, from coordinate 1,363,600 downwards.
TGTGGAGAGATTGGGACTCTCACACACTGCTGGTGGGACTGTAAAATGGTACAACCATTGTGGAAAGCAGTATGGCGATTCCTTCAAAAGTTGGAGATACAAATACCATTTGACCCAG
>NW_006921624.1:1359345-1360527 GCF_000298275.1 Orycteropus afer afer | reverse complement strand
TTTAAAAAATAAAAAAAAAAAAAAAACATATATAGGAAGACTGTAAAACAGTCCAGGTGTATGTTTGTAGTGGAGGGGCAGGACACCATTTAAATTTGCTAGAGAACAGAGCCAAGAACCCTGGTGGCACAGTGGTTAAGCACTTTGTTGCTAACTGAAAGGTCAGTGATTCCAACCCACCAGCTGCTCCACAGGACAAAGATGTAGCAGTCTGCTTCCCTAAAGATTTATAGCCCTTGCTTGCCCCATTTAGATGCAACAATGGGTCTCTCCTCCTCCAGAGCAAAGAACAATGAAGAAAACCAAAGACGCAAGGAAACAATTAGTCCAAGGGACTAGAAGACCATGCAATCCTTAACCTATATGACCATAAGACCAGATGGTGCCCAGCTACCACTGTCAACCACCTGGAAACAGATCAGTGCAGGAGATCCTGGATAGAGTACGAGAACAATGTGGAACAAAACTCAAAATCATTAAAAAAAAAAAAAGAGGTTTACTGGTCTGATAGATCCTGGTGAGACCCTCAAGACTATGGCCCCTAATTATCCATCAGGTCTGTAACTAAACCCACTCCTGTGGCTTCCACCCAAACAACTGACAGGCATATAGGAAAATATTTGCATCAGGTAGATACACTCCTTAAAGCTACCGTGGGAGAACAGAAGGGCGGTGTTTGCACAGGGAGACAGCTCAAGGGACAGGAATTCACAGGAACGAACAACACAGGGAAGAGGTAACTACAGGGAGGAAGTGGGAAGAGAGCTGTTACACTGTGGGGAACTGCAGTCAATGTCATGAAGCAAAATGTATATGAACTCCTATATGGAAAATGAATTTACTCTATAAACTTCCACCTAAATCACATAAAAATTTTAAAAAAAGAAAAAAGATTTATAGCCTTAGAAACCCTATGGGACAGTTCTACTCTGTCCAACAGGGTCAGAATTGACTCAACAGCAATGGGTTTGGTTTAGGGAACAGAGCACCCATATAGAAGTGACAGGTAATATAGACAAATGTTGCTAAAAGCTGAACGAATGGCAGAATGTTATATGAAGTACTTTTTTAAAATTTTAAATTTGGTATGTTGTTGTTGTTGTTGTTATGTGCCGTCGAGTCGGCCCCGACTCATAGCGACCCCTCCTTGGGTTTCCGAGGCAGTATCACTACGGAAGTAGG
>NW_006921624.1:1343731-1359115 GCF_000298275.1 Orycteropus afer afer | reverse complement strand
AAAAAAAAAAAAAGAAAGAAAGAAAGAAATATATATAATATATAATAAATTTCAAAGAAAGGGTAAATCATTCAAAAAACATATAGGATGGTGAGAGTTTAGGGAAAAATCATGCTAGTAGACCAGTAAATCCTATTCAGGTCCCCGGGCTCAAAGCACAAGGGTTTAGGGATGAGTAGACTTAGGAAATCTGGTGGCATAGTAGTTAAGTGCTTCACTGCTAACCAGCTGCTCTGCAGAAGAAAGATGTGGCAGTCTGCTTCTGTAAAGTTGTACAGCCTTGGAAGCCCTATGGTGCAGTTCTACTCTGTCCTATAAGATCACCATGACTAATAACTCAATGGCAGTGGATTTGGTTTAAAGAGCAGTTACATACATTGCTATTTCTGAAATACTTATAGTTCTGCTTTCATTTCTTAAACTATCTTCTTACTTTTTGGTCCTCACCTAATCCATAAATATAGATACCAACTCTAAAAGAATCTCCTTACTCATGACATTTTCAAGTCAGTCCTAATATTTTCCCCAATCTTTTGCTCAGAAGCACAAATTAAATGCAAAAGTTCTTCCTTAATGCAATTTTCTAAATTACTAGAAAACTTAAAATTAGTATTTTTATTAACAACTAAGTTGGTCATATCATAAATAAATGTGTATGTATATACCTAACACTTTAAGAGAAAATAAGACTATAAAAATAATTCATCGTAATGAATTTCAATTTCTATGTTTTACAATTTCCAATTAACATGGTATTTAGAGACTTTATTAATATTCACCTACCTCTGATAGAGGATCATAGGGAAAACAGTATATAAATAACAGACACACATTCATGAAGAATGGTCTTCGTATGTAAAAAGGATCCTCTTGTCTGAATTTCCAATGGGAAATGAATTTCAAATATCTAAAATGACGTATTTGTTAGCTTCAAGGCTTTAAATTGTCCAACCATCTGGATAACAGTGAACCAAGAAAACAGACAAAGAACAAGCAATACAAGTAATGATGTGCAAAGTGGATTCAGTTATTTTGTTAAGTGTTATTATTCACCTGTCAAACAGTCCCTGATCTCCTTGACTTTCCCAGGATAGATCTTTCACATCACCATCAAAGACATTCTCCCCAAATAAGCAAGATAAGAACATTAAAGACAATCTAGAAATAGGAACATTTTCTATTGTATTATCAGTAGACAGGCAAGACATCAATTAGTGAATAGACTTGAGTCTTAATACACACTTCTGTACAGCATTCTACAAAGCAATCCTTATAAAGTATGGAGCAAAGTAAATTCAGCATCACAGACAATCCTGCTTGGTCTAAAATATCACCATGTGACAGATGTAAAGACAGATTCATAAATTAAACAACTCTTACAAGATCACACAACTAGTAAATGGCAGAGATGAAATGTAAACTCAGATATGCTCACTGTACTTCTACTAACAGAAAACTAAATAGATTTTTAAAATGAATATAAGTCACAATATAGCACTACAGTGTTGGAATGACCACTCATAGCCATAAAGGTCTTTTCCTTGACCCTGTGGATTCTGCTTCACAGGGCTTCTGTGAAAATCAACTGAATAACAGATAAGGAAGTGTTCTGAAAAATACAAAGTCTTACATAAACATAAACTACTCTCAAATCCAACCAATGATACTGAGTCCTGAACTCAAGAGACAACAACACAATACAAGAGCTTATGACGGGTGCTTTCTTAAAACTAAAATCCAAACTCATCTCCATCGAGTCAATTCCAACTAATAACGACTCTATAGCTCTGGTGGTGCAGTGGTTAAAGCATTTGGCTGCTAATCAAAAGGTGGGGAGTTCAAGCCTACAAGCTGCCCCATGGGAGAAAGATGAGGCAGTCTGCTTCCATAAAGATTTGAAACTTTGGAAACACTATGGTACAGTTCTACTCTGTCCTATAGGGTCACTATAAAGTCAGAATTGACTCAGTGGCAGTGGGTTTATAGGACAAAGTAGAACTGCCACACAGGATTTCCAAGGCTGTAAATCCTCTCAGATGCAGGCTCCCTCATCTTTCTCCTGTGGAGTGGTGGGTCAGTTTAAGCTACCAATCTATTAGTAGTCCAATGTTTTAACCACAGCACCATCAGAGCCCCTTGTGCTTTCTCAGGCTATACCACAAATTCTACAATTCAAGAATTCTGGCCAAATTGCAATTATTTCAGAATGTATGGTTCCTAAGTGAGAAAAAACAATACAATCTCTAGGCTCATTTATCAAAACTAGATCGTTTATTAAGTCAGGAGAACTAACAAAACTAAATACTCTCTGTTCCTCAAGGCCTCCCCAGTCATTCCTAATAATAACAGTGATGACAGCTTAAAAATGGCAAGTGCTTGCTGCATGCCAGGCACTCAGCTAAGCGTTTTACATGCAATACTTCATTTAATCCTCAAAAACAAAAGTGAAATAAGTTATGAGATCAAGAAGCTAGTCAGTGCCAGAGTTAGGATTCAAACTAAACCAACTGTCTACAGAGCTAGAGCGCTTCATGACTCACTCTGCTGTAAAGCCTCTGTCAAAAAATGCCACCCATGAGCCTCCCTTCATTCTACCCCAACTGTAAAATTCATTCTCCCTCCTCTTTGTTCTCAAAGTACTACTTTAGTTCCTCTCTGGTGATACCTGTAGCTACCTACCTTATATTATATTTATACAAGTATGAAAATCTGTATTATTATGAACTATGACATATATACTTTTGGTTTTTTTTAATTACTTCTGGTTGATTTAAAAAAAAATTTACTTTAGTCTCTGGACATATAGACTAGTTTGCATTATAATTTCTAGTGTCCACATTTTAGCCCCTGTTCCCTTCCCCTCCCTTGCTAATAATCAGACCATGGTTTGAATATTGACTCTGTCATTCCTCTGTTAGAAGACTTGAACAAGCATTTAACTTCTCTAGATCTTGGGTTTCTCATCCCTGAAGAACCATCTACTTTCAAGAAAAACTGTTTGAGACTAAATAATAATTTCTATAAAGTACTTATTTAATCTGTATACTGAATAAATTAATCAGAGAAGCTGGACTATATGAAGAAGAACATAGCATCAGGATTAGAGGAAGACTTATTAACCACCTGCGATATGTAGATGACAATCTTGCTTGCTAAAAGTGACGATTACTATAAGTATTTACTGATGCAGATCAAAATCTACAGTCTGAGAGAACACTGCAAAAATAATAATATTAATAAAACTACAGTCTGCAATATAGATTACATTTCAACATAAAGAAAACAAAAATCCTTACAACTGGACCAATAAGCAATATCACAATAAATGGAGAAAGACTGAAGTTGTCAAAGATTTCATTTTACTTGGATACAAATCAGAACCCATGGAAGCTGCAGTCATGAAATCACACATCGTATTGCAATGGGCAAATCTGTTGCAAGGGACCCCTTTACAGTGTTGAAGAGCAATGATGTCCCTTTGAAGACTTCTGTGCACCTAACCCAAGCCATGGTGTTCATGGTATTCAATTGTCTCATACGCATGTGGAAGCTGGCCAATGAGTAAGGAAGACTGAAGAAAAAATGATGCCTTTGAATCGTGGTGTTGGCAAAGAATATTGAAAATACCAGGGACTGCCAGAAGAATGAACAAATCTGTCCCAAAGAAAGTACAGCTGGAATGCTTAGCAGTGAAAATGGCCAGACTTCATTTCACCTACTTTGGCCATGTGGTCAGAAGAAACCAGTCTCTGGAGAAAGATAACATGCTCGGTAAAGTGGAGGGTCAGTGAAAAGGGGGAAGACCCTCAATGAGATGGATTGACACAGTGGCTGCAATAACAGGCTCAATCACAGCAAGGACTATGAAGATGAAGCAGGACCAATGTTTCATTCTGCTGTACAACAGGGTGACTGTAAGTCAGAATCAACTCGTCATAATTGACAACAACATAAAATGTTTAACAGAAAGTTTATTTGCCCAAAATCATAGGGCAAGTGAGTGACAGAACCAAGATACGAATTAGTATTGTTTAATAACCTATTACTAAGTCAGCTGCCCAATGTTTTTAGCACTATGTTACACAGCCCCTCTAATCATGACAGCCTCTCATATCTTAAGAAGTCTTAAAGTTGGAACCCGGGTAGGGACCAGAACAAAAAAAAACAAATTCAATGCCACTAAGTCATTCATGATTCATAGCAACTCTATAGGACAGAAGAGAAATGCCCCAAAGGGTTTCCAAGGCTTTTAATCTTTCACTGCCTCATATTTCTCCCATGAACCACTGACCTCTTGGGTAGGAGCCCAATGCTTTAATCACAGTGCCACCAGAGCTCCCCAATCTATTTACTACCCAGTCAACAGATACTTATTGCACAAATAGTGATAAAAACTCAATAAATACACTGCTGGTGATAATCTAAAAGTCCATGAGAGAAGGTCCTCAACTTCCAAGCTATATTCTATATTCCTTCCTGTCTTTCCCAACCACAAACTTAGGTCTATTCCCCATCTGCATTAACAGTGAGAAAAAGGAAGGATTTCTGAAATCTGGTTTAATACTTTTCTGCTGGAGTTTAGAGTCAACCATGCTTACTCAGTAACCTACTCTCATGAGAGAAATTAGATGCTCAAATTTTGGAATGAAATCTTTCAAAATATCATCCTTAACTTCTTAAACCCTCCACCTTCACCATGCACTAAGTTCCTCCAGGAAGCCTTCACTGATCTTGACCTTCCCACCTCTATGCCTTCTTAAGCCTCTGCCCAGTTTGGACAGGATGAAGTACCCATGCCACATGGTCTTACTGCACTAGTTATACTTTATGCTTCACTACTTATCAGCTCTGTAAATATATGTTTCTGGAGTACGCATATTGTGTCCTACTCTCTTTTGTAGTATTCCTAATATGTATCACAGGGCCTGGAGAGCAGGTTCTCAAGTACTTGTCAAATGTATAAACAAATGAATAAATGACTGATGATCCAATTACAGCTCCTGGTACTTCCGGTGGGGAAAATGTACAACTCCTTATTATTCCCCACAGTTCTATCACAAACTAGACTTGTAACAGTCTTGCCATTGAGCTGTCTCTTTGTCAAGCTCTAGGCAAGTATTTGCTATGGCCAAAGCTGCTGTATTTACCACCCTTGGTTGCTGAGAAGCAGGTTCAAGCTCATAAGAGTGTGCTTCAACTGAGAAACCAACCAAAATTCATTCTAAAGGTACTTTACTCCCAGATAATTCACTTAAGGGAGTTACTCACGTACAATTACATTACCAATCTCAAAAATGATCATCTTGTCTATGTAGGAGATCCTTGATAGAGAGGGAGAACAATGTGTAACAAAACTCACAATCATCTGGAGAAAAAAAAAGGGGGGGAGGGACCAGGTTTGCTGGTCCGATAGAGCCTGGTGGAACCGCTGAGACTATGGCCCCTAGCTACACTTCAGGTCTGGAATTATACCCACACCTGTGGTTTCCAGCCAAATAAAAAACAGGCTTATGAGTTGAACATTTACCTGAGGTAGATACACTTCCTGGAGAGAACAATCATGGGAGAAAGAAGGGCTGCTTATGCACAGGGAGACAGTTCAGGGGGCAGGCGTGCATAGAGGGATGGACACAGTCGGAAGAGGTAACTATGGGGAGGAAGTGGGAGGAGAGCTGTTGCATTGTGGTAAATTGTGGTCAATGTCATGAGACAAAGTGTATGTGAACTGCTGTAAGGAAAGTGAATTTGCTCTGTAAACTTTCACCCAAATCACAATTAAAAAAAAAAAAAAAAAGATCATCTTGGCCGTTATGCCTGCTTTTTTTAATCCCTCATGTTCTACAGTGCACAAGACATTTTACACTAATCGTCTAATTTAATATTTACATTAACTCCACAACTCAAAACTCAAACCCACTGTCGTTGAGTTGGATCCGACTCATAGCGACCCCTCCTTGGGTTTCTGAGGCAGTATCACTACGGAAGTAGATTGCCCAACTTTCCTTTCAACGAGTCGCTGGTGGGTTTGAACTGCCAGCCTTCTGGTTAGCTGTCAAATGCCTTAGGCAGTACTCCATCAGAGCTCCTTAACTCCATAAAGTAAATATCATATGATGAATCTTCATTTTAAGGTTGAGGAACTGAGAGTCAGATGGTTAAGGAACTTGTCCAAAGGCACACCAAGACAAATCTAGAATTTGAACTCAAGTCTGTTAGATGCCAAAGCTATGGTTCCCTACACTAAAATGCCTCACAAGTAAAAAGATAACTGTTTTCATAAGATATCTGCTTCATATGGTTATTGTAAATTAAAACTAAAAATAGAGCTAAGGTGGCAGGAAAAGATGATCATTCAGCAGCTTAAGATATACGGTTAGATTTCCTTCCCATTTAGTATTATATATAAATACAAACAACTAAAAAGATAAAAGGAGTTTCAAGATTCAAACTTTTCATAATAAATAAGATCTGTACGACCCTAAATACTACTATCATGTGAACACAAGTTAATGTTAGAAATTGGGCTTTTTCAAAACAAAGTTATTCAAAACGATGGAATAGGATAATTTGACCATCTAACAGGGTGGTTAAAGGCTGGGAAAGAACATCAGAAAAAAAGGGCTGGAGAAAAAAAAATCTTCTAAGAATAAAAAATGATATGCAAAGTTGCTCCCTTGTAAATGTATAAGAACAGAATTAATACAGAAAAGAAACAGGAAAAAGATCTGAAATACAATCTAAGGAACAATACCATGTGTTTTAGTTCCTCAGACTAACAGTACCAAAAAAAAAAAAAAAAAAAACCACCTAACTCACTGCCATTGAGTCAATTCCAACTCATAGCAACCCCCTTTGGGTTTCCAAGATGGTAAATCTTTATGGAAGTAGACTGCCCAGTCTCCCTTCTGCGGAGTGGCTAGTGGATTTGAACTGCCAACCTTCAAGTTAGCAGTCAAATACCTTAGGCACTACGCCACAGAGCTTCTTCAGACTTACAGTAGGTACTCTGAAAAACAATTTCTCTATTGAAATAATTTTAATCAATGCATATCTATGTTGTTGTTGTTATGTGCCATCGAGTCGGACTCAACTCATAGCGACCCCTCCTTGGGTTTCCGAGGCAGTATCACTACGGAAGTAGATTGCCCCATCTTCCTTCCATGGAGTTGCTGGTGGATTTGAACCACCAGCCTTCTGGTTAGCAGTCAAGTGCCTTTAGCCACTATGCTACCAGAGCTCCGCATATCTATATGATTCTTAATAAACAGTCATTAGGTAAAGTTAAACCTCACTTAAAATTAGCTAGCTACTTGTTAGATTATTTTCACTGAAGGCACTTGATTTAATAAACCTACTCCTAAAGACTATCTTATTATTTGACATTTCACATTTACAACAACAGTAAAAAAATCTACTATCCAACTATTTTGTGCACTAATGAGGTGGCAGGTATGACAGCAACAGCTGTGGAGCATCCTCTCCCCCATAGTTGGTCTCCAAGCAGCCTCCAGGAACCTGGACAGCACTGCCCTGTGCCTACCACGCATCCCTGCTGGTGAGGGTGTCACATACAGTATTCTGGGTGGGGGCAGCCTTGTCTGTGGCCACAGCCTCCTGGCGGTTGCACAGGCAGCACCCAGCCAGTAGATGCCTGTTTTGGATTCCCAGGTCCTTGTGGCCTAAGGCCTATAGCTCAGAATTGATGTGAGGTAGGAAGGGTAGAAAAGAAAAAGGCATCAGAGAGGGTATTTGGGAAAAATGCATGTGACTTAAATGACATCCCAAACTGAGCTGAACTGAGCCTAAAGCAAAGCCTCTGCCTCAGTGGGCCCAGCGCCACTGGCCTAGAGGGCAGAGCTGACTGTAGATTGTGAATACAAGGTTGCAGGGCTGGGAGTAGAGCCCTGAAGGCAGCTCCATGAGGGAAGCTCTGACCTAGCACAAAAGATAAAGTGGTTAAGCCTTGGGCCCTCCTGTAAACACAGCCTGACTTTATCAAGCTTTGTCTCCTTCAAGCCTCCTTCTCCACAGAGGTACAGTAATGAGCACACGAGCAAATTTTATCTGTTATTATTTCTACGATCATATTTTCTAAGTTAAAAAAAAAAAGGATAATAGATAGTCTGAAAACAGAAAAAGAATTCCTTCATTTTTACATAATGCCCATTCTTCCATAATGACCAGTCTTTGAAACTTAAATCATGTTGGTAAATGAGGAATGGGTGACCTGAACTATTCTAGTCTTAAAAGAAACATATGAACTGTTAAATTATTTCCTACTGTCCTTTCATAACAATATCTGACGACAATAGCATTTTAATATTGTAAACCCACACTGTATTTGTTGCCATGTTTGCTTTTCAACTTCTTAAAAATTAAAGAGCCTTCACTTCAATGGTTTTCCAGCCTGTCAGTTCTAATGCCTTATGTTGTTGTTATGTGCTGTCGAGTCGGCCCCAACTCATAGCGACCCCTCCTCCTTGGGTTTCTGAGGTGGTATCAGTATAGAAGTAGGATTGCCCAACCTTCCTTCCGAGGAGTGGCTGGTGGGTTTGAACCGCAAGCCTTCCAGTTAGCAGTCAAGTACCTCAGGCACAATAGCTGTATACAATTTCCCTTGGAATAACATTTTAACAGAGAAGGCAGTTTTTATTCTTTATACTTACAGCGTAAGCTTAGGTAGCATCCTCAGGTTGTACGTAATTTTCTGAAAATAAAATAAAAGTGTCCATAGGTGGTGTTTCTAAATTCAGCAACCAGGACAATACCTACACCTTCCCTACAGCATCTTTACAATTGCCTTCTGTGTTACACTGTTTTATCACAGAATTAACTAACATTACCTCCTTCCTTCTTTTCTGATTACAGATTCTTAACAGAGAATGGATTCTTCACTATTATTTTTAACTGATAAAATGAATCAACTGAGGAGATTAGGAATGCTATATAATATACAGGTAGTCCCCAACTTGGGACAGGGCTGCATTCCAACAACCTGTCATCAATTCTAATGTAAGTAGAAAATCTTTTTTTTTTTTGCTTTCATTACCATCACCTATTATTATCTGTATCTTTCTAAATCTGATCTTTGAACACCTGAGAATGAAACATCAGCAAATTACATACTGCAACACTGTATGCAGTACATATTACTAACAATATAAACATACAAAAATTTTTTAAAAAGACATTTGTAAGTGTGGTTTGCTGTAACTCGAATGTCATAAATTGATGATGACCTGTATAAGCACAAAATCACAAAACAATTCAATGGGGAAATAATCTAAGTGAATCATATAACTTATCTGTGCACTAAGTACATCTTTCAAGAGTTTACATTCCCTATTCTAGGTGCACTCCAAGTCTACCCTGAGGCACTTCAGAAGAAAAGCCTGGAAATCTACTTTTGAAAAAAAAAATCAGCCATTGAAAACCCTATGGAGTACATTTCTACACATCAGGTTGCCATGAATTTTTTTTTTTTTAAATCCTAGGTGGAGAGGTACGAAGACATAATCTGTTTAGTAACATTAGTAACATTTATCCTATATACATTTTATTGGTAACTAGACTTGTGAATAATCATGTGTCAGGCATTGGGCACATGTAACAGTACATCAACAGGGAACTGCCAGAAATTCAAGTCAGATTCAGAAGAGGACAGGGAATGAGGGGTATCACTGCTGATATCAGATGGATCTTACCTGAAAGCAGAGAATACCAGAAAGATGTTTACCTCTGTTTTACTGGCTATGTAAGGGCTTTCGACTATGTGGATCATGGCAAATTACGGACATTGCAAAGAATGGTATTCCAGAACACTGCTCATGAAGAACCTGTCCATAGACCAAGAAGCAGTTGTTTGAACAGAACAAGGGGATGCTGCATGTTTTACAATCCAGAAAAGTGTGCATCAGGGTTGTATCCTTTCATTGTACTTATTCAATCTGTATGCTAAACAAATAATCCAAGAAGCTGGACTATATGAAAAAGAATGTGGCATCAAGACTGGCGGAAGACTCATTAACCTGCGATAGGCAAATGACACAACCTCGCTTGCAGAAAGTAAAGATAACTTGAAGCGTTTACTGATGAAAATCAAAGACTATGTAGCCCTTCAGTATAGACTACACCTCAACATAAAAAAAAAAATCCTCACAACTGGACCAACTATCAATGTGATAAACAGCGAAAAGATTGAAGTTGTCAAGGATTTCATTTTACTTGGATCCACAATCAATGCCCATGGAAGTAGCAGGCAAGAAATCAAATGATGTACTGCATAGGGCAAATCTGCTGCTAAAAACCCCTTTTAAGTGTTAAAGAGCTAAGATATCACTTAGAAGACTAAAGTGCGCCTGACCCAAGCCATGGTATTTTCAATAGCCTTGCATGCATGTGAGATCTGGACAATGAATAAGGAAGACCAAGAAGGATTGAAGCCTTTTAATTGTGATGTTGGTGAGAATATCAAACATAACATGGACCACTATAATAATGAACAAATCTGTTCTGGAGGAAGTACAGAGCAATACTGCTTAGAAGCAAAAACTGCCAGACTTCAACCCTCGTACTTTGGTTATGTTGGCAGAAGGGACCAGGCCCTGAAGAAGGATATCATGTCTGGTGAAGTAGAGGGTCAGTGAAAAAGGAGAAGATCCTCAACAAGATGGACTGACGCAGTGGCTGCAACAATGGGCTCAAGCATGACAACAACTGTGAGGATGGTGCAGGACCAGGCAGTGTTTCATTGTATTGTAAATATAGTGTCACTATGAGTCGGAACTGACTCAATGACACCTAACAACAACACAACAACAGACACTGGGCTAAGAGCTAACATATAATCTCACCAAATAACAATTAAAATTTGAAGAAAAAAAAAACAACCTGCCATCAAGTCGATTCCAACTCATACCTACCCCCATTGGGTTTCCAGGGCTATAAATCTTCCCCAAAGTAGACTGCCTCATCTTCCTCCCTCAGAGCAGCTGGTGGGTTTGAAACAATGCTCCTTCAAATAATAATAATAATAGTTAACACTTAAATAGTGCTAGGAAGGAAGATGGGGCAATCTACTTCCATAGTGATACTGCCTCCGAGACCCAAGGAGGGGTCACTAAGAGTCAGGTCCAACTCAACAGCAAATAACAACAACAACAACAACAGGCATTATTTAATTATTATTACAAAAAACTTGACCTTAACAACAACAACAAAAGACTCAAGAGTGGCCAAAACTCTAACTCAACAGTTTAGAGACAGATTCAAACTCAGGTTCTAATTCAAAGGCTAAAGTAAGCACAGAGAAGAGGTGGGTAGAAAAGAAGAGATTCCAAGCTGTCCTTTTCTCTCCAAAACTTTATCAGAAATTTTCAAGGACCGTCTCAGGTCTCATCATCTATTCATTGCTATTCTACAAATACTCCTTGAGTGGCTACTATATGTCATGCACTGTTCTAGACATTTAGGTCATATATATCAGTGAAGAGAAATCCCTGCCATCATGGAGATTTCAGCCTACCTGGGTAGAGGAAGGTGGAGGAATACGCAATAAATAGTATAAATAAGTCAGTAATGTAGTCAATCATATATTAGGTGTTAAGTACTATGTAAATAGTAAAAAGGAGAGCAGAATAATGGGAATTTTGAGCAGGAGAGGGACAGGTTGCTACCAAATTAAATATAATTAGCATAAGCTTAAATGATAATGGAAGTTTTGAGCAGACTTGAAAGAGATGAACATTCCAAGCAAAAAGGAACGGCATGTGCAAAGGGCCTGAATCTAAAGCATGCCTGGTATTTCTGAAGAGTAACAAAGTGAACGGCGTGAGCCAGGGAGTAATAGTTTATGAGGTCAGAAACAGAGTCAGATGAAGTAGGGCTTTGTTTGGCTATTACTGAGTAAAATGCAGAACCAATGTAAGGTTTTGAGGAGAAAAATAACATGATCTGACATATTCCAAAATGATTATCCTAGCCGTTGCATTAATACACTTGGAGGGAAGAGTAGGGTAGGAAATCTGATTAGGAATCCATTTCAGTAATCCAGATGAAAGATGATAGTGGTTTCAAACTAGGATGATGGCAGCAGAAATGGTAAGAAGTGTCAAAATTTTGGGCATACTCTGAAGGAAAAGCTGATGGGACACCACAGTAGATTGAATATGGGATGTAAGGAAAGAAAAATAAAGGTTAACTCCAAAGTTTTTGGCCTGAACAAATGGAGACTGGAATTACCTTCATCATAGATGGGAATAGCTATCAATGGAGCAGATTTTGAAGAGAAGAAAAGGAGTTTGGTTTTAGACATGCTTTGCTAAGATGTGGATTAGACATCCTGGTGAGAAAGCGAAATAGGCAGACATATATTCAATATGCCTCTGAATAACTGGGGGAAAAAGGAGAGAGAGATCTAAACTGGAGAGAGGTATCAATTTGGGAGACAGAATATGGATAGTAAGGAGCCCTGGTGATGCAATGGTTAAGCTCTCAGCTGCTAACCAAAATGCTGGTGGTTCGAACCTACCCCACCACTCCATAGGAGAAAAGACCTGGTGATCTGCTTAGGTAAAGATTACAGGCAAGAAAATCCTGTAGGGCAATTCTACTCTGTTACATGAAGTCACTATGAGTTGAAATTGACTCAAGGACACCCAACAACAACAAAATAGGGATAGTATTTAAAGATGTAATTCTAGGTAAGATTGTCAATGGAATGAGTGCTGACAGAAAAGAATAGCAAGGACTGAGCCACGGATACTCAATTTTAAAAAGTAGGAGAGACGAGAAACCAACAAAAGTATGGCCCAATTGGGGGGTGAGGGGACACCAAGAATGTGTGGTATCCTGGAAGCCAAGTGAAAAATGTCTACCAAGGAGAAATGAGTAATCAACTGTGTCAAATGCTGTTTACAGGTCAAACAAAGTGAGCAGTGAGAATTGACTATTGAATTTAAGTACTTCTATGTTACCTACAAGCTTGACAAAGGCAGTTTCAGTGGAAAGGTAGAAGCAAAGCCTGACTAAAGTTTACTTAAGAGAGAATGAGACAGAGAAACTAGAACCCTCATATGTTGCTGGTGAGAATGTAAAATGATGCAGAACTTTTAGGAAACAGTTTGGCAGTGCCTCAAAAGATTAAACACAAAGTTACCATATGACCCAGCAATTTTACTCCTAAGTATACAATCAAGAGTAATGAAAATGTATCTACACAAAACCCCAAACATACTATTCATGTAGCATTTTTCATAAAAGCCACAAAGTAGAAACTATCCAAATGTCCATCAACTGATGTATGGCTAAACAAACTATGGTATACCCATACAATAATATTCATTCATAAGTAATTAAGTAAATTGAAAAGTTGAGCACTGAAGCTGAATGTGCTACAGGTGTCAGATGCTGTTGAAGCCACCCATGCTGTAGGATCCAGAGGCTAGAGAAGCAACTCTTTATGCGGAAGCTTGCAGAGGGTACACACATGAATCAAAAAGGAAAATTCTTTTCTTTTTCACTGTCTCTCCAGGGCCCTCTATTGATAACATCACGCAAGACGGTAAAGGAAAAATATTTAAAGAGCCTACCTACATCTATTTTCACAGAGAAAGCAATGAAGGATGAATTTGAAGCTAAAAGAAAATAAAATAATAACCAGCACATTCACTTTCCTTTAATATATAGTTTATGAAGGAGCTCTGGTAGCGTAGTGCCTAAGGCACTTGACTGCTAACCAGAAGGCTGGCGGTTCAAACCCACCAACCACTCTTCGGAAGAAAGGCTGGGTAATCTACTTCCGTAGAGACACTGCCTCAGCAACCCAAGAAGGGGTCACTGTGAGTCGGGTCCGACTCGACAGCACACAACAACAACACAGTTTATGAATTAACCATGTCCCTTAAAATTCTTGATATTAAAAAAGTAATAAAGTACTAATACATGTTACAACATTATGAACCTTGAAAACATGCTAAGTAAAAGGAACCAGAAGAAAAAAAAAAAAAAAAACTCACTGCTGTCAAGTCGGATCCAACTCACAGTGACCCCTCCTTGGGTTTCCCAGGCAGTATCACTACGGAAGTAGATCAGTCTCAAAAGACCACATTATATGACCCCACTTATATTAAATGACCAGAATAAGCAAATCTATAAAGAAAGTAAATGAACAGCTGCCAGGGACTGGAGGGGAGGGAGGATGGAATTGGAAGTGACTGGAAATGGGTACAGGGTTTCTTGTTGGGGTGATAAAAATGTTCTAGAATTAGACAGTAATAAGGGATACACAGCTTTGTGAATATAATAAAAACAACTAAATTTTATGCTTTATAATGGCAAATGTTATGGTGTTTTAATTGTATCTTAATTAAAAAAGAAAATAGGGGGAAAGAAATTAGAAAAATTGACTGTAGACAACTCTTTCTAGAAGTTTTACTGCATAGAGGAGCAAAGAAATGGGACTGTAAAAGTGGGGTCAAGGCACAGTATTTTTAAAGTGGAAGAATAACATAAATATATATGCTGATGGAAATAATTCAACAGAAAGCAAAATTTGATGATACAGGAGAATTGGAGGGAAATTCTTGGAGCAATACCCTTGAGTAGTTGAGAGGAGATGGTATCTAGTGCACAAGTAAAAGCATTCATGACTTTAACAGAAGCACAGATCTACATCTATGATAGCAGGCATGATGGAGAATACATAGGTACCAAACCAAAAACTAAACCCACTGCCATCAAATAGATTCCAACTCATAGCAACGCTATAGAATACAGTAGAATTGCCCCACGGGTTTCCAAGGCTATAAATCTTTATGGAAGCAGATTGCCTCATCTTTCTCCCAAAGAGTGGCCAGTAGATATGAACTGCTGACCTTCTGGTTAGCAGCCCTTTGCTTTAACCACAGCACCACCAGAGCTGCTTATAAATAGGTACAGAGTACTTCAATTTTCTTTGTGAAGTGGAAATGCAAGGTCATTGGGAGATAGGATGTTATGAGTTTAGACAGAAAACACACTGTAAAACATTTGTCAGGATTCACTTGAGATTCAAGGTTATAAATTTTAAAATAAGAGCAATATACACAGGGTGTGTGTGTGTGTGTGTGTTTATACACAAGTACAAATGCAGAGTAGGAAGAGACTTGTATTTAACCAGGAGAGTAAGTTTGTTTTGGGTTTTTTTTTGTAGTTTTTTTTTAACTTTTTATTGTGATTTGGATGCAATTTTACATGGTCTGACTGAACTAGAGAGTAAGATCACTAAAGGAGGAAAGTTCAAGAAACCTACAAGCCAGGGTGTCAGAAGAATCGTCCAGTGTAGTAAAAACCAAAACCAAACCTACTGCCATCAAGTTGATTCTGACTCATAGAGACCCCCCCCCC
>NW_006921624.1:1340951-1343025 GCF_000298275.1 Orycteropus afer afer | reverse complement strand
CTTTAGCCACTATGCTACCAGAGCTCCTCTGCACTGATAGCAGGTAATAATAAATACTTACTGAAGGATACAGGACTCTTGATGAGTTACAGAGTCATGCAATGTGGGAATGAAAAGAAAAAAGGTGAGCAACTGTACTTTCTCTATCACATTTATCAGAGACAATTTCTCACCATTTACACTTGTCTGTCTTTTGGACTTTATCACACACAATTCATTTACCAATCATTGTCCTTCATATTTACTTTTCAAAGACACTGCAGCTGATGAGGCAATTTTCTATGTTTGCCTACAAAGATTATACACTACTACTAAACAGAAATTACAGAAGACATAGCCATTTCAGCTAATCAAAGGAAAACTTGTTTTAAAATTGCTTTAACCGAAACAGCTTGTATCTTAATATATATTTTTCTTTAAGATCAAATGTGATTATTTAAGCAAAAAGCAAACTTTTAATTCCTTTATTTTTGTTGTTGTGGATGTATAAACACCAAAAACATTCAAGTTTCTCTATGTACAATTCAGTGACACTGATTACATTTTTCAAGTTGTGCAACCATTCTCACTCTCCTTTTCTGCTTCTCGAACCCCATTAACATAAACTCACTGTCCTCTAAGGCTGCTATCTAATCTTTTGAGTTGCTGTTGTCAATTTGATTCCATATAGGGAGCTCTGGTAGCATAGTGGCTAAGACATTTGAACCAGAAGGCTGGTGATTCAAACCCACCAGCCACTCCTTGGAAGGAAGGCTGGGCAATCTACTTCCGGAGTCATACCGCTATTGTTTTCTGCTAGCCTTTGGGTTAGCAGTCAAATGCCTTAGGTACTACACCATAGTATCATTTTATCTGGACCTTTGCAAATAATAATAATATAACAGTCATGTTCTAAAGATACAAGTCTGTTGTTTTCACTGCTGTCTGTGTTTTTATAGTTGTTGATTTTGTCAAATTTTCTGTTGTGACTACAATGTAGTAATTACTATTTGTGAACCTACTGTCAATAACTTTTTTGAGAATGAAATAGTAATTAAAGGAAAAGAAGAAAAATCAAAAAAGGCTTCTGCTGCTCAGTTACTAATAATGTTGTGATTCAATGTGGAAAGATTGTACAAATTAGTTTTGTTGTTAGTATTCTTTTGATCCGCAATTCAAATGATTCATAATATTTCTTAGCTGTGATCCATAAGGTTTTACTGGCTAAAATCTATGTCTTTTCAATATTATCTGACCTTCTTGTATGTTGGAAATACTTTCCAAATAGTTTAAAAACAAAAAAAACAGCAGCACCGAAATGGGGAAAAGGGGGATACTGTAAAAAAGTACTTAACTCTAACTATGCCTAAGTGTTTAGGTGTGAAACTGTAAAGACGTCTGTAACTTATTTGAAAATGCAACAAAAAAATAAGATGCAACAAAAAGATAAACAACCCAATCAAAAATTGAGCAAAGAACTTGAATAGAAATGTCATTAAAGAAGACACAGAAATGGCAATAAGGAGTTCCGGCAAGATGGCGGACTAGGCAGAAGGACTGCACAGACGCTCTTCAACAAAGAAAAGGGAAACCAATTAACACAGACACAGAAACTAATCTTGGACCCCTGAGCCTTGAAGGGAAGGATACAAAAGTGGAATAAACCCCAACTAGCAGGAGAATTTGCATGAAAATACCAAAAAAGGAGACACACGGAGCTGCGGTCTGGCAGCGGACTGAGCGACCCTGACGGCACAGACGACAGGGCATGGAGATTCCCGAGTGGCGGTAGGACCTAAGAATTAACCCAAAAATCACCCTGCTAGCCAAGGACTGCACGAAAGACTGTGCATGGTGGCTGGGGAACAAACGGAGAAGGTGAAGAGAAAGGTGGGCTGAGCTGTGGACTTTTGCCGGTCTGCAGGTCGCTGCCATTTTGTAGGTTTAAAAAGCGGCTTGACTATTTTGGATATTCAAAGAGACAATGCTCTCACAGATTTCTGGGGCTTAAGAACACGTTCTGCTTTCCAGCAACCCCAAGGACACTCGGGGCCTGCCAAGACTGAAAAGGTACGACATTCTTCTTGTTACTACA
>NW_006921624.1:1336388-1337875 GCF_000298275.1 Orycteropus afer afer | reverse complement strand
AGAGTATGGAGGGATGGTCACTGGGAAGAGGTAACTAAGGGGAGGAAGTGGGAGGAGAGCTGTTGCATTGTGGTAAACTGTGGTCAATGACATGAGACAAAATATATGTGAACTGCTGTATGGAAAGTAAATCTTCACCCAAATAAAAGAAATAAATTAATTTAAAAAAAAAATGGCAATAAGCACATGAAAAGATGATTAACGTCATTAGTCATTACCCAAATTCACTGCCATCAAGTCGATTCCAACTCACAGCAACCCTATAGGCCAGAGCAGAACTGACCCATAGGTTTCCAAGGCTATAAATCTTTACAGAAGCAGATTGCCACGTCTTTCTCCTATAGAGAAGCAGGTGGGTTTGAACCATAGATCTCTCAGTTAGCAGCCAAGTACTTAACCACCACACCACCAGGGCTCCTTCAGAATTACCATATGGCCCAGCAATTCCACTTCTACACATGTATCCAAAAGACTTCAGGCAGGGACTTACACAGATACCTGTACACCAATGTTCACTGCAATATTATTCACAGAAACCAAAAGGTGGAAACAACTTAAGTGTCCATCAACAGATAAATTGATAATCAAAATGATATAGCTATACAATGCAATACTATTCAGCTATAAGGAGAAATGAAGTCTTTTTTTTTAATGCATTTTACTGAAATATAATTTATGTACAGTGAAATACACAAAACTAAAGTGACATGGGTCAATGCATTTTTTGGCTGTGTTCCTGCCCCTCCCCCCCCAACCCTGGCAACCAACAAAGTTTCCCTCCATACATAAACCTTTCCTTGACCCTCCACAACCAACTAATACTATATTTGTTCTTCTGTAATTGACTTATTTCACTCAGCATAATGTCCTTCAAGTTCATCCATATTATGTGATGTTTTGCAGACTCTACATTACTCTTTTGTGCTGCATAGCATTCCATTATGTGTATGTACCAAAGTTTGATCATCCACTCTTCCGCTCTATCTCTTAGAGTTACGTCCCTCACCAGATAAGTAATTATTGGCAAACATGAATTTGTTGCTGTCATTTTTGTTATGTGCTGTTTTGTGGCGTCAATTTCTTTGTTCCATATAATTTTCTATGCTGAGCTTGTTTTGTTTATGAATCGTGTTATCACTTTCTGTGTTGTCATTGTTTTAGTATTTGCTAAATACTGTAAAGGTTTATCATTTTTCTTTGAGGTTACCCTGTGATTTATAAATTTCTTCCCAAGTTTAGAACAGTCTGTTCTATCTTGTAGTTGTCTTGACTTCCCTACCATCTACAAGTTCTGTAACAACACAGTTTTTTCCCTCTATTTGGTTTGTAGTTGTCCTCATTTTCAATTAATGTCTCTGGTTCCCTGTTTACAATCTTGTAAGCTTCTTTACTTTGGATACTTCCATAGCCAGGTTGTTTGTTGGATTATATCATCATGTGTGTTAATGGTCAGTTGTTGGCTGTTGTTGCTTCTCTGTTCAAAGGGC
>NW_006921624.1:1331609-1336043 GCF_000298275.1 Orycteropus afer afer | reverse complement strand
CATCTTTCTTCATACCAGGAAAATTCTCTTCCAACAAATCATCAACAACTTTCTCTGTGGTTTTATTTTTCTATTCCTGTTCTGGAATTCCGATTACATGTAGGTTATTCCTTTTAATGGTATCTCACATGAACCTTAGGCGTTCTTCTTTTTGTTTCAATCTTTTTTCCAAATGATCCCTTTCCAAAAAAGTGTTCAATCTCCCTAACTCTGTCTTCCATTGATTCAATTCTGCTCCTTTGCTCATTCAATGTCTTATCTATTTCTGACAATTCAGTATTAATCTTCTGGATTTCTTATGTAGATTTTGTATCATTTCTAATTTTTCATTTATTTTGTCATTTTGTTTTTGTATTGTCTTTTGAAATTGTTCTAGGGTTTTCTCTGTGTTCTCCTTGATCTGTCTCTCAATTCATTGAAGATACCTAAATATAATTCTTTTGAATTGCTTATCAGGGAGTTCCAATGCTGCATCCTCCTCAGGGATGTGTTTTGGGTCTGTACCCTGGTCTCTTGTTTCTCCTGCTTTATCTTGCTTTTTTGTGTGGACTGTGATGCTCTGTTTTCTCCAAGGCATTGTGACGTTTTTGTGTTTATATTTAATTGGTGATTGTATGGTGGAGTGACTTGCCCACGATTTTCGTTTTCTGGGTTTTTTTTGTATGTTATCTAAGCAAGCAGGGTACTGCGCTCCTCTATTCGCTAGTTGACAGCATTTATACTTTCACCACCTGTCTCCTTTCCTGTTGTCAGCCTCCTGTATGTCCCTGCCGACCTTGGCAAACAGAGCCTATTCTTAGGTCCCTGGAATTCGAATGAGAATGCTATCACTTTAAAATCCAAAATGGTTGCCACTTTTAAGGATTTAAAATGGCTATGCCATCAATCACTTTAAATATCCAAAATGGCCACTGCTTGTAAAAATTCAAAATGACTTCACCCTCGGTCACTTTAAATATCCAAAATGGCTGCCACGTGTAATCAATCAAAATGGCTGTGCCCTCCATACAGCAGAAAGTCAACAGCTCAGGTTGTCTCCCTCCTTGCTGTTTCCCTTCCTAGTCACAGGCCACCAGCGCAGTCGTCCCTGCAGCCCTTGGTGACCAGGGTTGATCTTTAGGTCAATTCTCAGGTCCCAATACCACTTGGAAATATTCAGGCTGTTGGTCCCATCAGAGTAGCTGACAGTCTGCAGCTCTGACCTTCTCTGTACTCACTGTTTTCGTTCAGGTTTTTCCACTAGTTGGTGCCTAATCCACTTCTGCACAATTCCTGTCAAAGCTCTGGGCTCCAGGATTCTCTTCTGTATCTCTGTCAATTGGCTTTTCTTTTCTTTGTTGAAGAGGGTCTGTTGTCGCTTGTCTGCCTATTCTTCCATCTTACCGGAAGTCCAAGAAATGAAGTCTTGATACACGCTACTACATGGATAAACCTTGAAAACATTATATTGAGTGAAAGAAAGGGACAAATATTGCATGATGCCACTTACAGGAAATATCTCTAACAGGTACATGTATACAGACCAAAGTCTCTACTTTGGGCTCCTCTGTCCAACCAATCAGTTGTCTACAATTTGAGGAAATGGATCTTTGTACCATGCTCCAAATTTTAGTTAAGTTTAACTTTTTGGACAGATAGCAATTAAGCTGAATTTCCCCTTCACAATTGCATTAAATAAATTAATACCCTGAAAATTACTATTAGAACAAAATATACTATTCTTGGTCTATATCTATATTTAAGGAACAATAAGGAATTACTTATTACTAATTACAAAGGAATAATAAGAATTACTAGTGAAATTTATCATCTAAAACTAAACCAAATATTTCTCTAAAGTAAAACTAGGAGATCTGGTGGTGTAGTGCCTAAGGCATTTGACTGCTAACCAGAAGGCTGGTGGCTCAAACTTACCAGCCACTTCTCAGAAGGAAGACTGGGCAATCTACTTCTGTAGAAACACCGCCTCGGAAAACCGAGGATAAGTTCGCCATGAGTCGGATTAACTCAATGGCAGTGAGTTTGGTTTTTTGGGAATGTAAAATCTACCCTGGATAAATATGATCAGGTTAGCAACAATGTGAAATAGGAAATGAAATGTACACATGCTGTGATAAAGATGTAACATATAGTTAACTCTCTAAGGTGGCCTTGAAGCAAAACTGTTCTGGTTACCAAGTGTCACTCTGACAGGAATATACCACAGATGGGATGACTTGAACAAACAGGAGTTTATTCTCTTACAGTTTGGGAGGCTAGAAGTCTGAGTTCAAAGTGCCCTTCTTCCACCTGAGGCTTCAGCTCTGCCTCCTGCTCCTGGCCCCCTGGAGCTAGAAGCATCTCTTCACTCAGGCAGCTACTGGTTGCTGAGGCTAACAAGCCCAAGGTCGACAAATAAAATGGCACAGTCCCAATATTACCAAACCACGCAGCAGGCCATTTATTCAAGTCCATGGAAAGTTCCAAGGTCGGCAGAGCATGGCGGGCTGCTGAACGACACAGCTACATGCAGGGTTCAAGCGTGCCACAAGCTAGAGATCATTCCCAAAGCTGCTTCTTACATATGGGAAGCAGACCACATACCCAAAGCAACTACTCAAGCTGCTCCGATAGATTCCGCCATGGAGTTAATTACTACTCTCACCATGGAGAATGATGATCACATTCAGCTGCCCAGCCACTCCACCAGGCCCAGCCAAGTTGACACACAAACTAAACCACCACAAAAACATAAATCAACAATAGAAAATTAACATAAAATAAATGTCGGTAAATTGGCTTCAAGACATAAATACATCATAAACAACCCTCTTAATCTCTAATCTTGAAGAAAAATGTAACATTATATCATCTACCCAACCTTGAAGAAACGTTAACACACTACCCTTGGTTAAGCATGACATCACTTGACCCTTAACATGCGAAGCCAAGGTGAGAAAACCACATATAAACTTTGAACTTCAGCATATTCACCAAAAGAAGGCCGAGACAGAACCTCCCTCTAGTGTCTGGGTCTCTCCAAAGATTGAGACTCATGACTGAGATTCTGTCTGCTGTCACCAGCCTAAGACCATAACTACAAGGAATCTCTGCCAAACACAAGCGTCTGGTTAAGGATTTCTCTTGGGACAACTTGTTAAAGATAAAAGCTTAAAGTCTAAAGATTTGGACGCAAAAGATAGGAATTACTTTATATTGTCAAGATTCTTCAATCCTAATGGAAGTCCAATGGTTTTACCTTATTATGTGCCTGTCTTGCAATACACTACATGAGTTTACATGATTAAAAAATAATAAGGACTAATATAAGAGCTTTATTTCTAACAAAGAAAAACTAAGACCCAACAAGGTTGAGTATCTTGCCCAAGGTCACCAAACAGCTTTTAGCCATGCTCTGACTCAAACACCCTGGACTTGTGACTAAAATCTAGTGCTCTTTTTCACTATACTTTGTAGTCTTAGATTCTTTTTCTTTTTTTTTTTTTTTTAAGAAGAGTAATATTACATGAAGAGCCTCATCTCAGCTTAAATATTTTATATTCATTCAATTGGCTTAAATTTTCTGTACCAGGCATTTAGGTTGTAAATGTGAGTGAGTATAGCAATCATAGTTATGACCAGGATTTAAATGCCACACCTTAGAGTTCACTGTAACGAAGCATCAAAATGTCCATAGTTTTAGGTAAATGAAGAAAGTACAATCTGTCTACATTCCTTGCCTGTGGTAGAAAGCCAAAATTTTAGATGTACTTTTCCAAAAAGTGAGTAACTCAAAGCTATGGATGTTAAAGGATAAACCGTTTTTGTTGTTGTTGTTAAGTTGGTGTTTTAGAGTCTACAGGTATGTGGACAACTGTATTTATTCTTGCAAAGACATTCAAAGAATGTTAGTCTGAGTCATATAATAACCCCAATTACACTTCAGTGAATTTATGATGCAACTATTTTATTTCTATTGATACCCAGTCAGACAACTGAAAATCTAAGACTTGATCACTGAAGGTACAACTTCAGCAAAATACACTTTTATCCCAGAGAGCTATATTCTATCCAAAAACCAAACCACACTCACTGCCATCAAGTTGATTCCAACCCATAGCAACACCTACTGGGTTTCTGAGGCTGTCAATCTTTACAAAAGTAGATCGCTCCATGTTCCTTCCGCCAAGCAGCTGGTGGTTTGAACCACTGATCTTGTAGTTATTAGCTAAATGCCTTATCCCCCTAGGCCAACTTCAGCAAAATACACTGTTACCCCCAAAGAGCTATAGGCTATAAACAGGTGTAAAGAGAATGGTATCTCTTTGATTTGTTCTCTTTTGTAGCAAAACTAAAGCTGCTAGAACTATACAGTTTCTCAAGGAAAATTTAGGCTCAAACTTAAGGGCCCTAATATTTGGTATAAATAGACTACCAAGCATAATTCAAAATGCA
>NW_006921624.1:1301300-1330336 GCF_000298275.1 Orycteropus afer afer | reverse complement strand
CAAAAAAAAAAAAATAAATAAATAAAGCTGCAAGGAATGTCAAAAGGGTAGTCTATTATATGGCAAATAAATTTAAATCATACAGTTTCAACCTACTAAAATTTAGGTATACTAAAATCAGTTCTTCTGAAATAATTTAGGAATAGACTGCTCAACCAAAAAAAGATAAGGTTTCAAGAAAAATATCAAAAATAACACAAAGGAATTTAAGTTTGTTGTTATATTTTAAAATGGGAATGTGCAGAAATCTCCACCTTACTTTCCTATTAATAATCCATCTGTACAAATACTTAACATTCTCTCATAGTCCACAGCTTCCAATCCCTAAATGAGATTACCAAAAACTCTGCAGCTGAAAATAAACAACTAGGAACATTTCAACACTGATGACTCAAACTACTACAGAATGGCATCTTACATCCTAGTGTCAGCAACAAGAAAGGCCTTCTCCAGATGCTGCAAAGCAGAAAATGTTCCCAATTTCTTGAGTAGCATGTACTAAAATGGTATTTACCACATGTTGTTGTTGTTGTTATGTGCCGTCAAGTCGGACCCGACTCATAGCGACCCCTCCTTGGGTTTCTGAGGCAGTATCACTACGGAAGTAGATTGCCCAGTCTTCCTTCCGAGGAGGGGCTGGTGGGTTTGAACCGCCAGCCTTCTGGTCAGCAGTCAAGTGCCTTAGGCACTACACTACCAGAGCTCCTATTTACCACATAGCACAGCAAAATTATATCTGTGAAATTACACAGATATGCATTGCTTTTCACCAGATACATTTTATCTACTAAGAGAAAGCATAACTGCCCAATATTGTATTTTTTATTTCAATTTTTACTTACTTTTGCTCATTTTACATATAACTTTATCTACTGGAAGCAAGGCCATAAAATGTAAATGCTAAACAGAGTGATATTCCATTAACTGACACATCTAAAGCATGCCATTTATTAATGTAATGATGACTATGAGGCAATGAAAGTTCTTCAGGTACTTTCCGAATCTTCAAAATAAGATCAAATTATGCCCATGGATTCAGGTAAGTCAGAGTATTATATTGGACATACTGTTAAGGAAAGATGTAAGAGCAGTGATGACATTAAGTATAGTTGTTGTAGGATAAGATTTCCTGCCAAAAAAGTGTTGTGCTATATAAATTGTACTGAGTTTAGAATCATGAGATGTGGATTAAGTCCCAGCTCTGCAACTTCCTAGCTGGTTTCCCTCAACATTTAACCATGACCTAGGGTCTTGGAAGCATGATCTAGGGTCCGCCTACTTACAAAATCATTACAGTGACCAGAAGAATAGTGCATTGATTTCAGATCGGGCTGTACAGGGACTCTGATGGTGGACACTATTTTTGCAACAACAAGGGTCATCTTAGCATACCACATATGTATATGAACTTATAAATAGCTGACACTAAATAACATAAAAATATGAAGGGAAATGACCCAAAGAAATTTCAGCAATTTGCCCTGCCTTTTTAACAATATAACTTTTTTTCTTTTTAATTTTTATTGTGATTTGGGTAAAAGTTTACAGAGCAAATTCATTTTCCATACAGCAGCTCACACACATCTCGTCTTATGACACTGACTGCAATCTCCCACAATGCAACAGCTCCCCTTCTACTTTCCCCCCCATTACCTCCTCCCAATGTCCTTCCCTCCCATGCACTCCTGCCCTCAGAGCCATCTCCCTGTGCATACACTGCCCTTCTATTCTCCCATGATTGATCTCTCCAAACAATGCATGCACCTAATATAAATGTTCAACTCATATGGCCTGTCTTTTGTTTGGCTGAAAGCCACAGGAGTGGGCCCAATTCCAGACCCAAAGGGCAGCTAGGGGCTGTAGTCTCAGGGTTCCACCAGACCAGCAAACCTGGTTGTCATCCCCCCCCCTTTTTTTTTTTATTTTGAGTTTTGTTCCACATTATTCTCCCATTCTATCCAGGATCTCCTATATAGATAGATCCGCCTCTGAGTGGTTGACAGTGGTAGCCGGGTACCATCTAGTTCTTCTGGTCTCACAGTCATATTGGTTGAGGATCGCACGGTGTAACAGCCACTTGGACTAATTGTTTTCATGTGTCTTTGGTTATCTTCATTCTTCTTTGCCCTGGACAAAGAGAGACCCATTGCTGCATCTAGATAGCCGCTTGCAAGCTTTTAAGATCCCAGTCACTACTCGCAACTGGATGTGGAACAATGTTTTGTGTAGTATGTTATACCATTGAGCTTGATGTGCCCTGTGACCACTAACAAACAATAAATCTTACAGCATGAAATTGTGAGCATTGTTATTTATACATACAAAAAAGAAAACCTATAACAGACATCAGACAGGCATATAATAAAAGAAACACCATTTTTTTAAAATATATACAAAAATTAATTCTTCATTAAAATTGCATCTAAATAGCAGACACAAGTTTGATCAATTTTACAAGGCAGAAAGGTAACTTCAATTACAACATTGCTGAAGTTTTAAACTGAGAATCTTCAAATGTTACTAAAGATTTCCTCAGCAGTGGCAGCAGTATTTATGTTTTCAGAAGAGAATGTGGAATGAGGGATATTACTGCTGATGTCAGACGGATCCTGGCTGAAAGCAAATACCAGAAATATTTCTGTGTTTTATTGACACAAAAATTACTTGTGTTTTATTGACTATGCAAAGGCATTCAACTGTGTGGATCATAGGAAATTATGGATACATTGCAAACAATGGGAATTCCAGAACACTTAATTGTGCTCATGGGGAACCTGTACATATTCCAGGAAGCTGTCGTTCACTCAGAACAAGGAGATACCCCATAGTTTAAAATCAGGAAAGGAGTGCATCAGGGTTGTATCCTTTCACCACACTTACTCAATCTGCATGCTGAGAAACTGAGAAGTCTGAGAAGCTGGACTCTATAATAGAGTATGGGATCAGGATTAGAGGAAGGCTCATTAACAACCTGTGATATGCAGATGACACGACCTTGCTTGCTGAAAGGGAAGATGACTCGAAGGACTTACTGATAAAGATTAAAGCCTCCAATCTGCAGTATGGATTATACCTCAACATAAAGAAAGTGAAAATCTTCACAACTGGACCAATAAGCAACATCATGATAAATGGAGAAAAGATTTGGGTTGTCAAAGATTTCATTTACTTGGATCCACAATCAACAAGCATGGAAACAGCAGTCAAGAAATCAGACAACGTATTGCACTGGGCAAACTGGCTGCAAAAGACCTCTTTAAAGTGTTGAAGAGCAAAGATGTCACTTTGAAGACTAAGGTGCACCTAACACAAGCCATGGTATTTTCAATCACCTCTTATTCATATGAAAGCTGGACAATGAATAAGGAAGACTAAAGAAGAGTTGATGCCTTTGAATTATTGTATTGGCAAAGAATACTGAAAATACTTTGGACCGCCAGAGAACAAACAAATCCGTCCTGGAGGAAGTACAGTCAGAATGCTCCTTGGAAGAGAGAATGGCTAGATTTCATCTCACCTACTTTGGTCAGGTTGTCAGAAGGGACCATTCTCTGGAGAAAGATATCATGCTTGGTAAAGTGGAGGGTCAGCAAAAAAGGGGAAGACCCTCAACAAGATGGATAGACTCAGTGGCTGCAATGATGAGCTCAAGTATGACAAGGATTGTAAGGATGGTACACAACCAGGCAGTGTTTTGTTTTGTTGTACAGAGGGTCACTATGAGTCGGAGCCGACTCAACGGCACCTAATAACAGCAACAACAACAAACCCTAAAAGTAAGTAACACATAAAACAAATGCCCTCTTGGTATGGAATGCCAGTCCTGACCTCCTTGCCTATCCGAATCTTACCTTTTCCTCCTGGGCTACATCTGTCTCAGCTCTTTAACGAGGCCTGCCCTGACCTCTTTTTATCTGTGTAAAAGTTTAGGCACTTGGGCATAGACTGCTTTGTATTTTCCCCCTATTTCTTGTAAGAAATCATTAAGAGCAAAAACTACTGAAAGGCAAGAACTGCCATTTCCTTTTGCTATGCTATACTTATAGGAGGAGAAGCAATGATAATCAGACTAATAATAATGATATCCTCTATAATTTACTGAGTGCCTAGCACTATACGCAATTTTTAAAAGAAAGTTACAAAACATGCAATAAATAAAGCACTTGAACTTACGAAATATATTAAAATAAAATGAATGCCTGAGAACTAGTCACTCAACATGAGAAGTAGTGCATTACCATTCCTGCTGAAGCAAACCCATCTTCGCAACGGCCTTAAGAGGCAGGTAGGTATGCCCCGAGAGACATAGGTTCAAAGATGTTAAGGGACTCACCCAGGGCTACAAAGATATTACGTGATAGAGTCCACATTCAAACCAGGTCTTCTAACCTAAAAGACCACTTTCTTTCCACCACACTTCACTCTATAGCTTGCATTTGCTCTTCTCTGTCTACAAAAGTCCTAGTTTTTCTTCAAGCCAACTCCTCCAAGAAATCATCTCTAACTGATATAGCTCACACTTCATTATTTTTACTCTTCAAATTCAGTGAAAGCAAGGTCTATATCTTACACATCTTTTGTTGTCTCTCACAATTTTAGTACTATGCTAGACCCAGAGTAGTTAATCCCTTAAAACAGATAAAATGCTTTCTTGATGAAATTGTTACATTGTTACATATAAAAATTTAAATATTGTCTGCCATCATACCAAAATCTAGAAATCCTGTACACTTTTGTGCTATTAAACCTATGAATTCAAGGGGGCAAACAAACAAAAATTAGGAACCACAAAGGATGTGATTTTACTAGCATTTTGCTAAAAGCAAATCACTAGCTAATTTTCCAACACCAGAGTAGCTTTGTCTATCCCTCCTACCCTTCTTCTTTATCAGGATTAACAAATCAATGGATATCACAAAAGTTTCCAAAATTTCAGTGAAGGCACTGAAATAATTCATTTTTCTATATTAACCAAAAGCATAGTAACTGCATCAATGGCTAAACCTGCTTAATTAGTCTTCTTTGCTGGCTCTGCCTTTACCTCTTCAGTTCTCAAACTGTTCAAGTGCTCCAAGTTTCATGGAGAAAATTTCTAAGTGTCTATCAACAGGTCACCATATCTCCAGCCCTGGTACTCTATGTGGACTCCAGACTTAAATATCCGATTTACAACTGACATCACCCAAAACAAAAACCAACCCAAAAAAAAAAAAAAAACCCTGATATTTTTCCCAAAAAAACCTGCTCCTCTCCCAAGTCTTCCCTATCTCACCAGTAACCAATAACCACCAACCTAAGCTTTAAAGGTTAGCATAGTGCCTAAGGCATTTGACTGCTAACCTTCTAGAAGGCTGGTGGTTCAAACGCACCAGCCACTCCTCAGAAGGAAGGTTGGGCAATCTACTTCCGTAGTGATACCACCTCAGAAACCCAAGGAGGGGTCGTTATGAGGTGGATCCAACTCGATGGCAGTGGGTTTTTTAAGCTTTAAAGGAAGAAGCTCTGGTGGTGTAATGGGTAAGGTATTGGCTGCTAATCAGAAGGTCAGCGGTTCAAGCCCACCAGCTGCTCTGCAGGAGGAAGATGAGGCGATCTACTTCCATAATGAGTTTGGGTTTTGTTTGTTTGTTTGTTTGTTTGTTTTTGAAGCTTTAAAAGTGGGTGAGGAGGGGTCTTGGCAGTATCTTCATTCCTTCTTCCTTCAGCCCTCACATAAAAATCATCCTATGGACTCTTACCTCCAAAACATATCCTGAATACTTCCATCATCACTTTTAACCTGGTCTACTGAAATAAGTATTCTGATTAATCTCCTTGCTTTTATTCTGACCCCAGTGGCACAATGGTTAAACACTGAACTGTTAATTGAAAGACCAGTGGTTCGAACCCATAGCAGCTCCACAGAAAGACTGGTGATCTGCTCCCATAAAGATTACAGGTTGGGAACCCTATGAGGCAGTTCTGCTCTGTCATATAGGGTCACTATGAGTCAGAATTCTACAATCCAGTCTCCATACTGCAAGTAGCCTGAATAGGATTCTTAAAACATCCAACCTTTTCACTCCCTTATTCAAAATCTTCCCATGGCTTATTATCCTCAGAATCCTCAGAATAAATATTTCACTCTTTGCCTGGTTTACAAACTCTCAGCTGATAGGGTGCCTGCCTACTTCATCTTGTAGGCACTGATCTAATCTTGTACCACTCTCCTTCTAACCCACTACACACTAGTCACCTGCCCTCCTTCTTCCTGGTTCCTCTCACACACCAATTTTGTCCCTGCACTGCATTAGCTGTTCCCTCTGCCTACCAAACCAAACATTGAGTCAATTCAAATGTATAGCAGCCCAACAGGACAGAGTAGAACTGCTACACATTCCAAGGCTATACATCTTTATAAAGCAGACTGCCATATCTTTCTCTCACAGTGCAGCTGGTGGGTTTGAACCGCTGACGTTTTGGTTAGCCACTGAGCACCTTAACCACTGTGCTACCAGGACTCCTTCTCCCTCTTAGCATATTCTTTTCCATTTTTCCTAAGGCAGACACTTTCTTAACATTCAGATACCACCATAAACGTAATCTCTTCACACGCATTCCCTGATTACCTAATCATGTACCTACTCATGCACTCTCCTGATTTAATATCAACCTATTTTAATTTACTGCATAGCCCTTTACTGATGGATTTCTTGCTTATTTGTTTACCATGTTCCCACCGGGTATAAGCTCAATGAGAGCAGAGACGTTGCCTGCCTTGTTCACTACTGTATTTTGGTGCCTAAAATAGTGCCCAGTCCATTAACAGATAAATATAAGGATAGTGAGTAAGTAAACTAGTAAATAAGTGAACCATTGCTTTCGTTTCCATTGTTCTATTAATGCTGTTTTTCAGCACCCAAGAAAGGGGAGACAGTAAGATTTTATTTAAAGCTAACATTTTGCGAATTATAAACAAACTTCTCCACACAATATAAGTTTAGAGTATTTTTCTCTATAGAACTACTTCTCTCTATTCTCATTCCAATGGATTAAAATCCAATAGAATAGACTCTCCATAGTAAAGATATCAATTCTCCCAAAATTGATCTATAGATTTAAGAGATTACTATCAAGGTTTTTTGTAGACATTTGAAAATTTATATGGAAAGGCAAAGACCTAAAATAACTCAATTTTGAAAAAAAACAATAAAATGGGAGGAATCATAATACTCTATTTAAAGACTTAGTATACAGCTACAGGAATCAACAATGCACAGTACTAGCAGAGGGATAAACACACAGATCAATAGAACAGAACAGAGAATTACAAAATAGATCCAAAGAAATATATGCCCAACTGATTTCTTACAAAGGTGCAAAAGCAATTCAATTCAGGAAGGAGAGCCTTTTCGGCAAATGATGCTGTAAGAAGAAAATCTTCTGGACCTAGGACTAGGTAAAGAGTTCTTAAATTTGACACCTTCCCAAAAAAGAACAAGACTAATAAACTGGACCTCATCAAAACTTACAGCTTTTGTTCTACAAAAGAGGAGCCCCTTGGTGGCACAATCAGTTCAACACTGAACTACTAGCTGAAGGGCTGGCACTATGAACCCACTCAGAGGTAACTCCAAAGACAGACTAGTGATCTGCTTCCAAAAGGTCATAGCCTTGAAAACCCTATTTAAAAAAAAAAAAAAAAAACTCATTGCCATCAAGTCAATTCTTACTCACAGCAACCTCCATTGGGTTTCCGGGACAGTACATCTTCACAGAAGTAGGTTGCCCCATCTTCCTTCCATGGACATTGTCGTTAGCAGTCAAATGCCTTAGGTACTATGCCACCAGAGCTCCTTTGAAAATGCTACAGAGGACCTCTACTCTGTACACATGGGATCTCACCATGAATCAGAATCAACTTGACAACAAGTAACAACAACAACAACAGATCTGTGAAAGACTTGACTAAAAGGTTTTAGGCTGCGAGAAAATATTTACGAACTACATACCCCGATAAATGACTTCTATTTAGAATATATTAAAAACTCTAAACTCAACAGTAAGAAAAAAAAAATCTAATTAGGAAATGTGCAAAAGACAACAAATATTTCACCAAAAAGGACATGTTGTTGTTGTCAGGTGCCATTGAGTCATCTCCAACTCATAGCTACCCTAGGCACAGCAGAACAAAACAGCTCCACAATCACCACAGCCATGGTGTCAATCCATCTCGTTGAGAGCCTTCCCCTCTTTCATCGACCCTCCACCTTACCAAGCATGGCATCCTTCTCCAGTGAATGGTCCTTTGTGATAACATGACCAAAGTATGTGAGACGAAGTCTGGCCATTCTCACTTCCAAGGAGCATTCTGACTGCACTTCTTCCAGGATGGATTTGTTAGTTCTTTTAGCAGTCCACGGTACTTTCAGAATTCTTTGCCAGCACCACAACTCAAAAGCATCAATTCTTCTTCAGTCTTCCTTATTCATTGTCCAGTTCTCACATGCCTATGAGGTGGTTGAAAATATCATGGCTCGTATCAGGCACACCTTAGTCCTCAGAGACATCTCTGCACCTCAGCACTTAAAAGAGGTCCTCTGCAGCCAACTTGCCCAGTGCTATATGCTGTCTGATGTCCTGACTGCTGCTTCCATTGGTGTCGATTGTAGAACCAAGCAATGTGAAGTCTTTGACAACTTCAATCTTTTCTCCATTTATTGTGATGCTGCTTATAGATCCAGTTGTGAGGATTTTTGTTTTCTTTATATTGAGATGTAATCCATACTGCAGACTGTAGTCTTCAATCTTTATCAGCAAGTGCTTCAAGTCATCCTCACTTTCAGCAAGCAAAGCTGTGCTGTCAGTGTATCACAGGCTGTTAATGATTCTTCCTCCAATCTTGATTTCATTCTTCTTAATATAGTCCAGCTTCTCAGATTATTTGCTCAGCATACAGATTGAATATGTATGGTGAAAAGGATACAACCCTGACATACTCCCTTCTTCATTTTAAACCATGCAGTGTCCCCTTGTTCTGTTTGAACGACAGCCTCCTAGTCTATCTACAGGTTCCTCATAAGTACATTTAAGAGTTCTGGAATTCCCATTCTTCTCAATATTATCCACAATTTTTTATGATCCACACAACAAAATGCTTTTGCATAGTCAATAAAACAAAAGTAAACATCTTTCTAGTATTCTTTACTTTGAGCCAAGATCCATCTGACATCTGCAATGATATCCCTTGTTCCATGTCCTCTTCTGAATCCAGCATGCACCTCTGGAAGTTCTCTGTCAATATAGTGCTGCAACCATTTTTGAATTATCCTCAGTAAGATTTTACTTGGATGCAATATTAATGATATTGTTCAATAATTTCCAAATTCTGAGGGATCACCTTTCTTTGGAATGGGTACAAATATGGATCTCTTCCAGTCAGTTGGCCAGGTAGCTGTCCTAAAAATCTCTTGGCATAACCGAGTGAGTGCCTCCAGTGGGCATTCATTTGTTGAAACATCTCCATGGGTATTCCGTCAATTCCTGGAGCCTTGTTCTTCACCAATTCCTTCAGTGCAGCTTCGACTTCTGCCTTCAGTATTATTGGTTCTTGATCATACGCCACCTCCTGAAATGGATGAACATCGACCAGTTCTTTTTAGTATAGTGACTCTCTATTTCTTCCATCTTCTTTTGATGCTTCCTGCATCATTCAATATTTTGCCCATAGAATCTTTCAATATTGCAACTTGAGGCTTGAATATTTTCCTCAGTTCTTTCAGCTTGAGAAATGCCAAGCGTGTTATTCCCTTTTGGTTTTCTAACTCCAAGTCTTTGCACATTTCATTATAGTAACTGGTTTTGTCTGCTTGAGCCGCTCTTTGAAATCTTCTGTTCAGCTCTTTTATCTTATCATTTCTTCCATTTGTTTTGGCTACTCTTCACTCAAGGGCAAGCTTCAATCTCTTCTGTCATCCATTTTGGTCTTTTCTTTTTTTTTTTTTTTTTTTTTTTTTTTTTTTTTTTTTGTCTTTTAATGACCTCTTGCTTTCTTCATGGATGATGCTCTTGATGTCATCCCACAATTCTCCTGGTTTTCGGTTCCTGGTGTTCAACGCATCAAATCTATTCTCTAAATTCAGAAGGAATATATTCAAGATCATATTTTACCTATCACGGACTTGTTTTAATTGTCTTCAACTTCAAGTTAAACTTGCATATGAGCAGTTGATGGCTTCTGGCCTGGTTTTGGCTGAAGATACTGAGCTTTTCCATCACCTTTTGCCACAGATGTAGTCAATTTGATTCCATCTGGGGAAGTCCATGTGTATAGCCGCTGTTTGTGTTGTTGAAAAGAGGTATTTGCAATGCGTAAGTCGTTGGTCTTGCAAAATTCTAACATGTGATCTCCAGCATCATTTCTGTCACCAAGGACAAATTTTCCAACTACAGGTGATTCTTCTTTGTTTCCAACTTTTGCATTCCAGTCACCAGTAACAATGAACACATCTTGACTGCACATTCGGTCATTTTCAGACTGCAGAAGTTGATAAAAATCTTCAATTTTCTCATCTTTGGCTT
This sequence comes from Orycteropus afer afer, assembly GCF_000298275.1. Taxonomy (NCBI): domain Eukaryota; kingdom Metazoa; phylum Chordata; class Mammalia; order Tubulidentata; family Orycteropodidae; genus Orycteropus; species Orycteropus afer. Next base: position 1,319,776 of record NW_006921624.1, on the reverse strand, counting down.
TGGTGGCTGGTGCGTAAATTTGAATAATAGACGTATTAACTGGTCTTCGTTGTAGGCATATTGATATTATCCTATCATTGACAGCATTGTACTTCAGGATTGATCTTGAAATACCCTTTGTGATGATGAATGTCATGCCATTCCTCTTCAATTTGCCATTCCCAGCATAGTAGATCATATGGTTGTCTGATTCAAAATGGCCAAAACCAGTCCACTTCAGCTCACTAATGTCTACGATATCAATCTTTATGCGTTCCATTTCATTTTTAACAACTTCCAATTTTCTTAGATACATACTTTGTACTTTCCACGTTCTGATTATTAATGGATGTTTGCAGCCGTTTCTCAATTTGAGTCATGTCACGTCATAAAATGGAGGTCTCAAAAGCTCTGCTTTATCCATATCAGTAAGGTCAGTTCTACTCTGATGATACAGCTCTTACCCAGTTGAGCCTTTGGACCTAAGTGGCTCGTCCTCCTGCACTGTATCAGACAGTGTTTTCCAGGCTATTCATATAGTTGCCTAGTAATGTAACAGACAATGTTTATTTGCTATTCATAATGTTTTCCCTGGCCAATTCTTTAAAGAAGTGGATGGCCTCTTCCTTCTTCCCAGTCTGTCTCAGTCTGCAAACCGCACCCAAAACCTGTGGACCATGTGCAACCTCACTGGCATTTGAAACACTGGTGGCACAGCCTCCAGCCTCATAGCAACATGCCACCATAGTACAACAAACCGACAGACAAGGTTGTCTCCCTTAGCTGTTCAAACCCTCTCTACCCTCCCCTTATCTGGATCCCTGCCGCTTGCTCGCTCTGTCCTGGACACCCTGGCCTTCACTTTCCTTTCACCTCTACATTTCCTGCCGCTGGGGGTATAGGGCCTGGGTCGCCCCCCCGCCCTTACCTGGATCCCTCTGCCGCTTGTTCACTCTGTCCTGGACACCCTGGCTTTCACTTTCCTTTCCCCTCCATTTTTCCTGCCGCTTGAGGGGTGGGGGCCTGGGTCCCTCCCCTTACCTGGATCCCTCCGCCGCTTGCTTGCTCTGTTCTGTACACCCTTATATACAGATGGATATACAGATGGTAAATAACCACATGAAAAGATGTTCAACATTATTTGCCATCAGAGAAATGCAACTTAAAACCACATGAGACACTACTACACATCTATATGAATGGCTGAAATGAAAAACAGTTAATTGCTGGTGGAAATGCAAACTAGAAGAGTCACTTTAGAAAATAGTTCAGCAGTTTCTTACAAAGCTAATAAACACAGTCTTACCATATGATCCAGGAATCATGCTCTTTGGTATATATCCAAATGAGTTGAGTGTGGACACTAACTTCCACATGAGTGTTTACAGCAGTTTTGTTTATACTTGTCAAAAACTAGAAGTGATCAAGATATTCTTGAAAGGTGAATGGATAAACAAACTGTGGTACATTCATACAATGGAGTATTATTCAGTGATAAAAAGCAATTAAAAGACATGGAGGAAACGGAAATGCACATTGCTCAGTGAAAGGAACCTGTACACAGACCAGGAGGCTGTCATTTGAACAGAACAAGGGGATAGTGCATGGTTTAAAATCAGGAAGCGAGTGCATCAAGGTTGTATCCTTTCACCATAGTTATTTAATCTGTATGCTGAACAAATAATTCAAGAAACTGATCTATACAAAGAAGACTGTGGCATCAAGATTGGAAGAAGAATCATTAAAAATATGAGATAAGCAGATAACATAACTTTGCTTGCTGAAAGTGAGGATGGCTTGAAGCACTTACTGATGTAGATTAACGCCTACAGTCTGCAGTATGGATTACATAAAGAAAACAAAAATCCTCACAATTGGATCAATAAGCAGCATTCACAATAAATGGAGAAAAGATTGAAATTGTTAAAGATTTCATATTACTTAGTTCCACAATCAACACCAATGGAAACAGCAGTCAAGACATCACATGATGTATTGCACTGAGCAAATCTGCTGTAAGAGATCTCTTTAAAATGCTGATGAGCAAAGAAGTCTCCTCGAAGACTAAGGTATGACTAACTCAAGCCATGGTACTTTCAATCACCTCCTATGCATGTCAGAGCTGGACTATGAACAAGGAAGACAGAAGAAGAGTTCATGCTTTGGAGTTGCGGTGTTGGCGAAGAATACTGAAAGCACCATGGACTGCCAGAAGAAATAACAGGTCTGTCCTGGAAGAAGTGCAGCTGGAATGCTCCTTGGAAGCGAGAACTGGCCAGACTTCGTCTTACCTACTTTGGTCATGTTGTCAGAAGGGACCACTCCCTGGAAAAGGATATCATGCTTGGTAAAGTGAAGAGTCAATAAAAAAGAGGAAGGCCTCAAGGAGATGGACTGACATAGTAGCTGCAACAATGGGCTCAGGTATAGCAAGGATTATAAGGCTGGCACAGGACCGGGCAGTGTTTCACTCTGTTGTACATAGGGTCGCTATGAGTTGGAGCCGACTTGACAGCACCTAACCACAAGTGAAAGAACCTAGTCTGAAAAGGCCACACTGTATGATTCTAAGCATATGACATTCCTGATAAAGAGAATTTAGATGGATCTCAAGAGAATTATGCTGAGTGACAAAAGCTAATCACAAAACTTACATACTATGTGATATTAACATTCTTGAAATAACATATTATTATTGGATCGTATATTTCTTACAACTGCATATAAATCTACAATTATCTTAAAATGTAAAAAGTTCCTTAAAGTCCAATGGCGTAAAGATATGTTCTCTAAAATGGAGTATTTCCTCATGGGTAGACTGACAAATTTTCTAGAAGAGTGGTTCTCAGTCTCAGATGCACATTTGAATCACCTCTAAAAATCCTGATGTTTTGGCAGCATCCCAGACCAATTAAATGAGAATCTCTCAAGGTAAAAACCAAGCATCTGTACTTTCCCTGAGGCTCCCAGTAATTCTAATGTGTAACCAAAATTGAGAATCATTATCTCCAGAGAAAGAGAGTCAGAATTTTAAAAGCAACTTTAATTAGAATGCCAAGATATCTGACAGATGTTAAGGATCTGGCCATTACCAATTTGTGAAAATTTTAGCTACAAAAATCATCCCATTAATAAAGGGGAATCTTAACCCAACTCACACCACCTTCCAGAAACTAAAAACCACACAAAGAATTAGCCAAGAAAAGTTCAACAGATCAGATAGCAACAAATGCTGGCAGGGTTGTGGAGAGATTGGAACTCTTGTGTACTGCTGGTAGGACTGTAAAATGGTACAACCATTGTGGCAAACAGTATGGCGTTTCCTTAAAAAACTGAAAATAGACGTACCATTTGACCCAGCAATTCCATTACTAAGAATATATCCTAAAGAGGTGAGAGATAGTGCACGAATAGACATATGTACACCTATGTTCACTGCAGCACAATTCACCATAGCAAAGAGATGAAAACAAACTAAACGCCCATCAACGGAGGAGTAGATAACCAAATTATGGTATATCCATACAATGGAATTCTATGCCACATTAAAGAACAATGCGGGATACGCGAATCAACTCGCAATGTGGGTGAACCTAGAGGGCATTATGCTGAGTGAAATAAGTCAATCGCAGAAGGACAAATACTGTATGAGCCCATAACTGTAAAAAGGGAAGGATTTGCTTGGGAAAGGTAACTCACCTAGTAGGTTACTGGGATGGGGAGGGAAAAGGAGGGATTAATTTAGGGCTCGTTGGGGCTTACACGCTGACATGGGTAGGGGGAGGGATATACGGGAAGGATTTATTACCACCATGATAACATTGGGAAATGAGAGGACACCAAACTGTGCACATAAGAGAGAGACAACAGATGCTAAACCAACCAATGTGTCCACAATACCACATTGCCATTAACACCAAACACTAGACTATAGAGATAAACACATAAACACCTGAGATGATCAGACAGGGGTCAGTGAATAGAGGTATACTCTAGACCAAGGATAGACTCAGCTGAGGCTAATCTTTTACAGACACCAGTGATACAAAATACCTGCAGTCCTTACTTAGAAATAATAGAAGACACACACACAGTAATCCCTCACAGACATCCCAACACTATGGGAGAGAGATCCAATAGCGCTACTACCTCAGGACCATAGTACTGGGGTATACCAGACTCAATTGGCACAACAAAATACATAAAAGCATTGCTCCACATCCTACACTGGTTAAGTAGTGACTGGGGTCTTAAAAGCTTTCAAGCAGCCATCTAAGTCACAGCTAATGGTCTCCTAGCGTCCGAAGTGAAGAAGAACGCACACACAAAAAAAGGCATTTAGAAGCAATCAACCCTAGGACATGATGGCCCTTGAGACCAGAAGAACAGGATGGTGCCCGGCTACCAATGCTAACCACTCAGGAAAAGACCAAATCCGGAGATCCTGGATAGAGTGCGAGGGAAAACATGGAACAAAATCCAAAAACTCAGTAATGACCAGAATTAGTGGTCAGATGAAGTCTGGTGAGACTACCAATACTATGGCCCTGAAATACATTCAGCACCTGGAATAAAACTCACTCCCAGGGGCGGGCTCTCAGCCCAATAGTTAACAAGATGTGCAGACCACTCAACCAGGATGCCACACCCACACACTCAATGGTAATACATCCCTTAGAGCAATAGACCATGGGACATCAGAGGACCAACATTCAAACTGAGAAAATGCAGGACAAATAGGAGTGTATAATTATGAGAGGCACAGGGAGAGGGTTGCAGGGTAGAGAGGGGACAAGACTGGGTTAGGGTTGGGAAAAAAAAAAAATTAGCCAAGAAAGACAACAGTTCATTATGGTATATTTTTAAATAATATTACTACCTGGAACAGTGGTTTGAGTCAGAAATTGAATGCTAGGTTCATTTTTCTCTGTGAGACACTCATAAGTACAAAAATGGAACTACTAATCTGGCTTTCCAAAATATTTTGATCAAAAAGTTTACTAAATTCCATTTAGGATTTAACCTAAAATCAAAAGGCAGGAATTAAAATAATCACATGACTTTGACAAATTCACCTACCTACATACAAATCTTGAGAACAAAGTAAAAAGCTTAAATATTTTAAATGAAGTGCTCTTCTCCACCAGCATGTGAGAAACCAACAGTGGCAACATGCAAAAACTGACTTAAAAGTAAATGTCATGCAAGAATACTAAACACACCCAAACAAACCCACATACCACATAATTCAATACATCTAGGCAGCAGTGGCTAAGGAATGGAACAGCAAGGATACTGAAAGGGTTTTGGCTAATACTAAAATTTCCTTTGCCTTTAACTGTATTTGTTACATTACCAAAGTTGCCTTTCATTTTTTGGTTTGTTTCAAGTTTTGTTTTTGGTTGGGGGGGGTCCAATTACACTGCATAAATTATTAACATAAAACAGATTCTCAGCCAAGGAAAAATTACATAAAACAAAATCACTATAACTGCATTTGACAGTTGTCTGTTGCTTGAAACATTAAAGTGATAAGGTCATTTTTAAATATGTGTAATCTTCTTACAAGTTCAGAAGATACCACAAATTACGGAGTTACAAACCACCAGCTATTCAAAGGAAAATTGTAGCTTATAAAATACTGGCTGACTGCCAGTACAAATGAATTTTTTTTTTTCTCAAACAGGCTTTGTAAGCCACAATATTCTTTCAAAAGTGACTATAACCATATTATTCAATCAAGGAGTAATGTGTTATTAGACAGTAAAGGTAAGTCAATTCTTGGCCTAAATCAACCTATAAAAGCCCACAAACTGTTCCTCACCAATGCAGTAAGCCCAAACCAAACATGTCACCTTGGAAAGACAGATCCGAAAAATGTTTTATTACTGTTTTACTATAATTTCATCAAGTTAATTAAGTGTCTCAATGACTAAAAAAATAATACTTTATTTTTGTTCCAAATACCAATCACTACATTTAACAGGGGAGAATAATCCAACCCTTCCCACCCCCCCCAAAAGAAAAGTCCTTCAAAAAAAAGCAAAATTCTCACCACAATCTAAATATTTCCTTCTACTTACTACTCAAATGAAAAAGTAAAAGACACTTTGGAGAAGACATTGAGTTCAAATCCCAGCTCTACAACTTTCTAGTCAACAAATACCTGGGGCAACTAACCATTCCAGGCCTCACTTTACTCATTTACCAAATGGAAACAGCATCATTCCCTTCTACTGTAAGGATCTGTTATAAACCAAATTGTGTCCCTGTCCCCCAAAACATGTATTGTTAATCTTAACCCCCATCCTTGTGGATGTAATCCCATTTGGAAACTTCTTTCTTTGCTATGTTAATGAGACTGTATCAGATAGTGTAGGGTATGTCTTAAACCAATCACTTTTGAGATATTAAAAAAGCAAATAAAGCATAAAATTAAGCAATCACAAAATGAGGAAAGGATACATGAGACTTAAACACCACCAAGGAACACTAGAAAAGCTGAGACAAGGATTTTTTCCCCCAGATGGGACAGAGAGCTGGAGCCCTGAATTCAGACTTCTAGCCTCTTAAACCGTGAGAAAATAAATTTGTTAGTTAAAGCCATACACTTGCAGTATTTCTGTCACAGCAGCACTAGATAACTAAGACAAGATCTAAAGAAGTAAGGCAGATAAAGTGCTTAGCACAGTGCCTTAAAGACAGTTCAAAAATAAATAAATAATCCTTGCTATTGAGTCAATTCCAATTCATAACAACTCTACAGGACAGAGTACAACTGCCCCATTCGGTTTCTAAGGCTGTGTTATCTTTACAGAAACAGACTGCCACACCTTTTTCCCCTGCAGAGCAGCTGGTGGGTTCAAACCACCAAATTCTCGATTACTAGCAGTGTGCTTAACCACTGTACCATCAGGGCTCCTTAAGGACAGTAATAGGCATTCCATAAATGGAGGTCGTAATAACCAAACTGCAACATTTAACAAATGTAGAAATCAGAAAATCCAAAATATTGAGAAGCTGGATGTCTTATCTAACTGACATATTAGAAGGAACTCGAGTTGAAAAGCTGTAACAATAATAATAAATAGCTTCCATGAGTGTCTAGTGCTAGGTATACTGCAAAACAAATTTTTTAAAAATCTTCTTAACAATTCATTACGGGAACAACTGAGCACAAAATATACACAGGTACTTTTTTTTATTTTATTTTTTATTGTGATCTGGGTGAAAAGTTTACAGAGCAAATTCATTTTCCATATAACATTTCACATATACTTTGTCTCGTGACACTGACTGCAATTTCCCACAGTGCAACAGCTCTCTTCCCACTTCCTCCCCATAGATACCTCTTCCCTGTGTCCTTCTCTCCCATGCACTCCTGCCTCCTGAGCTGTCTTCCTGTGCATACACAGCCTATACACAGGTTCTTTCAGAATTATTAAAATATTCCTACAAAGTCGTAAATGGAGATCTTTACATAAATGTATGTTTATTTTACCCAACAAGGGGATCTAAATATTTTTTATTTCATTCTATTATGAAAAAATACGTATATGCTAATAATAATAGGAGCTCTGGTAGCGTGGTGCCTAAGGCACTTGACTGCTAACCAGAAGGCTGGTGGTTCAAACCCACCAGCCACTCCTCGGAAGGAAGATGAAGCAATCCACTTCCGTAGTAATACTGCCTCGGAAACCCAAGGAGGGGTCATGATTAGTCAGGTCTGACTTGACGGCACATAACAATATGAGCAAAAGACACATTACTTATATCTATGTGACCTTGGCAGATTTAACTTAACCTTGTCTCTTCATCCAAGAAATAGGGATAATATACTATCCTACCCAGATTACAATGAATTAATTTAAAAAGAAAAAAAAGGCAAATAACAGCCTGTAAATACACTGGAAAATGCACAGCCCCTAAAAATAGGGTAACAATGTGAGACTAAAAATATAAACATGTACCTTAACTTTGCAAACCCAGCTTAATTACTGTATAAGAATTCTCCAATCTAACCTAACTGATGTCATGATCATCTGAACGAGTACTCTACTTTCCAGTAAACAGAATAGCCTCCTTTCTCTCCTTCACTTATTAAAACCTATCCTACTCAGCACTGTATGTACCACTTTTACAGAGAACAATGTATCAGTTATCTTCTCACAAGATTTTATGTCTAACATCTCCAGCTAGACTATAAACTCCTGTAGCGAAGGAACGTTTTCATAATTCATCTCCTCATCAGTATCTTAATACAATGCCTTGTCTATAAAAAGCACTAAAATATTCAATGACTAATTGACTGCATTTCAAAAGTAGGCTAATTTTTATTTCAAGGAATAAAATGGTTCCTAAGACTAACTCTTGTACAATCCATTCCATAGTAAGTTCCAGATTATCAAATATTAAAACTGCAGTTTGCAAACTCCCTTTAGTTTACCAATCTAACTCTTTAGTTCTCCAAGGGTGGTCCACGGACCTCCTCAAGACACTTTTAGGGGTCTTCAGGGTCACAACTATTTTCATAATTGTTGTTGTTAGGTACCATCCAGTCGATTCTGACCCATAGTGATCCTATGTACAACAGAATGAAACAGTGCCCTGTCTTGTGACATCCTCCCTGTGCAAATCATCGTTGCAGCCACTGTTGTCAATCCATCTTGTTGAGGGTCTTCCCCTTTTCCTGTGACCCTCCACTTTACCAAGCATGATATCCTTCTCCAGGGACGGTCCCTTCTAACGACATAGTCAAAGTAGGTGAGATGAAGCCTGGCCATTCTCGCTTCTAAGAAGCGTTCCAGCTGTACGTGCCTTTCTTATTCATTCATTCTCTCAAAAGTATAGAGTTTTCTAGAGTCTACAAAACATGTACATTATATATATGTACATGCATATTATATAATGAAATGTGTCACATTTGGAAGATCAACATTAATTCAGTAAGTATTTTCCAAATGACAAATGCATGATGCTATAAAATCACGTATGAATAAAAGAACCAATGCAAATGCAATACAGACCAATGGGTGTCAATGTGACAGAATATGCAAAGTTCAGATATGGTTTCAAATCTCATTAAGAAACTATAATTTGTCAAGTTTTGGGGTAGTATCAAAGAATATCCATAATTATATGAAAAGGCTATTAAAATACTGTATTCCTCCCTTTTTCCCTACATATCTGTGTGAAATCAAATTTTCTTTTCCATGTACTTCAATAAGAACAAGGTATTACAACTGACTGAATGCCGAAAGCAGCTATCAGAACCCAGCTGTCTATTAAGCTATTAATGGGATTTTTAAAAATGTGAAGCAAGCATGTCACTCCTCTCACTGATTTTTGTTTTGGAAAATAGTTATTTTCATTAAAAACATATTATTTGTGTTAATATAAAATGAGTTATTATTGTTATTTTTAAATAAATTAATAAATATTTATTCTCATATATAATTTCTAACATTATAAATACAAGCAGATATAACTCACATAAACAAAAGATTTCTGGAGACCTCAATCATCTCTAAGAGAATAAACATATCCTGAAATTAAAGTTTGAAAACTACTGACCTCACTAAATCTAGGTGGATTTTGGTGTTTCCCAGACTACAGTGCTTCCTTCAATACCACTGGTTCTTGATCATATGCCACTTCCTCAAATACATAAACATCGACTAATTCTTTTTGGTACAGGGACTGTGTTTCTTCCATCTTCTTTTGACGTTTTCTGTTTCAATCAGTACTTTGCCCACAGAATCTTTCAATATTGCAACTTAAGGCTTTAATTTTTTCTTCTGTTCTTTCAGCTTGAGAAATGCAGAGCCTTCTCTTCCCTTTTGGTTTTCTAACTCCAGGTCTTTGCACATTTCATTATAATAACTGACTTTGTCTTCTCAAACTGCTCTTTGAAATCTTCTGTTCAGCTCTTTTATCTTGTCATTTCTTCCATCTGCTTTAGCTACTCTCCGTTCAAGAGCAAGTTTCAGAGTCTCTTCTAACATCCATTTTGGTCTTTTCTTCCTTTTCTGTCTTTTTAATGACCTTTTGTTTTCTTCATATATGATGCTCTTGATGTGATCCTACAATTAATCTGGTTTTCAGACACTGGTTCAATGTGTCAAACCTATCCTTTAGATGGTCTCTATATTCAGATGGGATATAATCAAGGTCCTATTTTGGCTCTCATGGACTTGTTTTAAATGTCATCAGCTTCAACTTGAATTTGCATACAAGCAGTTGGTGGTCTATTCCACAGTCAGCTAGGTCCTGGCTTTGTTTTAGCTGAAGATATTGAGATTCTCCATCATCTCTTTCCACAGATAAGAGTAGATCTGATTCCTGTGTATTTTATCTGGCAAAGTCCACGTGTATAGCCGCTGTTTATGTTGTTGAAGAAAGGTATTTGTAATGAATAAGTTACTGGTCTTGCAAAATTCTATCTACACTCTCCAGCATCATTTCTATCACTAAAGCCGTATTTTCCAACTAGTACTGGTGAATCTTCTTTGTTTCCAACTTTTGCATTCCAATCACCTGTAATAATCCACACCTTGACTGCATATTTGGTCAATTTCAGACTGCATAAGTTGGTAAAAATATGCAATTTCCTTGTCTGTGGTGTTTAGTGCATAAATTTGAATAATAGTAGTATTAACTGGTCATTCTTGTAGGCATATGGATATTATCCTATCAATAACAGCACTGTACTTCAGGATAGATCTTGAAACATTTTTTGCGATGATGAATGCCACACCATTCCTCTTCAAGCCATTCCTCTTCAATTTGTCATAACCGGCATAGTAGATCATACAGTTGTCTGACTCAAAATGGCCAAAACCAATCCATTTCAGCTCACTAATGCCTAGGATATAGATTTTTATGCGTTCCATTTCATTTTTGACAACTTCCAATTTTCCTACATTCATACTTAGTACATGCCATGCTCCGATTATTAACAGATGTTTGCAGCTATTTCTTCCCTTTTCGAGTCATGCCAGGATTGTATCCTTTCACTGTACTTATTCAATCTGTATGCTGAGCAAATAATCTGAGAAGCTGGACGACATAAAGAAGAACAACACATCAGGATTGGAGGAAGACTCATGAACAACCGGAGATATCAGATGCCACAACCTTGCATGTTAAAAGGGAAGATGACATGAAGCACTTACTGATGAAGATTAGAGACTACAGTCTGCAGTATGGATTACACCTCAACATAAAGAAAATGAAAATCCCCACAACTGGACCAGTAAGTAACATCATGATAAATGGGAGAAGATTGAAGTTGTCAAAGATTTCTTATTACTTGGTTCCACAATCAATACCAATGGAAGCAACAGTCAAGACATCAGACAACATGTTGCACTGGGCAAACCTGCTGCAAAAGACCTCTTTGAAAGCTGGAAAATGAAAAAGGAAGACTGAAAAAAGAAGTTGATGCCTTTAGCTGTGGTGTTGGCAAAGAATACTGAAAGTACCATGGACTGCCAGAGGAACTAACAAATCTGTCCCAGAAGAAGGGCAGCCAGAATGCTCCTTGTACGTGAAAATGGCCAGACTTCATCTCACCTCCTTTGGTCATATTGTCAGAAAGAATCATTTCCTGGAGAAGGATATGACACTTGGTAAAGTGGAGTGTCAGTGAAAAGGGGGAAGGCCCTAACAAGAAAGAATGACCCAGTGGCTGCAATGATGGGCTCAGGCACAGCAGCAATTGTGAGGCTGGCGCAGGACTGGGCAGTGTTTCATTCTGTTGCACACAAAGCCACTATGAGTTGGAGCCAACGCTATGGCACCTAACAACAACAACAACATACTAAAGTTCTCTGTTTATTTCAGCTTGAGCTGTTGTTGGTATGTGCCATCAAGTCTAACCTGACTCATAGCAATCCCTTCTTGGGTTTCCGAAGCGGTATCACTACGTTAGTAGATTGCCCAAATTTCCTTCCAAGGAGTGGCTGGTGGGTTTGAACCACCAGCCTTCTGGGTAGCAGTCAACTGCCTTAGGCACTACACTACCAGAGCTCCTTCAACTTGGGAAATGCAGCCATTTCCCATTGGGAGTCACGTCAACACTGTACAATTTAGAGCAGTATTCACTAAGCTCTTGGTCAATGCTTGCGCTCATTTTGCAAAGATCAGTCGTCCTCCTCCAATGAACTAACAACTTAAGATTTTCAGTGAAAAGGCTTTGGCAAAAACATCAACCATTCTCATTGATTCCCATTTCATAAAGAATAATCACTTAGCCATATGACCTGTTCTAAGTAATCAAGAGAAAACAGTACAACGTAACAGACAGCACTTACTGAGCCCATAGCATATGCCAGGTACTATGTTTTACTTACATTATTTCATAATCCTCATGACCCTGCAAAAAAAGTGTCACAGATCAGGAAGCATACTCAGAATTATTTGCCAAAGGTCACACAGTTAATAAATGGTGGAATACAGACTCAAAAGCAAGGCTGTGTGACTCCAAAGTCCAGTGCTCTATTTCATAACATTGGATTAGAAATCAGACTTGTCACTTACTCTTGTATCCTTGAGCAAGTCACAACCTCTCTCAGCCAGTTTTCTCACAAGAGGGTTAGTCTAGCTGATCTCGAAAGTCCTCTCCATAGCTTATATTCTTAGACTATGATTCATCACAACTTTAACCCTACAGTTATAGAGTAAAATCCCTTTTGTATGCTATTTTGAATATAACAAGATACACATACTAAGAAAGTAGTAAGTAAAATTAACAGACTAGGATATAGCTTTTTCACTTTTTAATATTAACAATCATAAAATACACTATAAGCACTTGGCAGGCATTGTGTACTTTTATCACACCAAGACACCACAGCTGCTTCTTCACATAAACTTGGACATTCAACCAGCAGACATCTTGAAGGTGGTAAGCATGTGTTCACCATGCTACATGGTAACACCTAAATGAAGGGTTACTATAAGGACCAAATGTTTCTTCATTAGCTTGTATAGGAAGCACCTATTCTTTAACGAGCTCTGGTGGTATAGTGGCTAAGGCATTTGGCTGCTAACTGAAAGGTCAGTGGTTTCCCATCTACCAGCCACTCTGTGGAAAGAGGAGGCAGTCTGCTTCCACAAAGATTTACAGCCTTGGAAACCCAATGGAGGTCACTATGAGTCAGAATCAACTCAATGGCAGTGAGTATAGTTTTTGGTTTGGTTCTTTATGGTAAATTACACAATAATCAATGGAAATATTTGCCAAGTATTTCTGAGAAAAAGAGAACAAGCTGCAAGAAATAGAAGAAACTAATACATGGCACTTCAATACACCCAAGAAACGTGCTAATGGCAGGACAGTATATATGAGGTTCTACAAATTACAAAAGGTCAGCAGTTCATATTCATGAGCTGCTCTATGGGAGAAAGATGAGGCAGTCTGCTTCTACAAAGATTTACAGACTTATAAATATATACTCAAAAAGCCAAACCCACTGCCACGGAGTCAATTCCAACTTACAGTGACCCCCCACTGGGTTTCCAAGGCTGTAAATCTTTACAGAAGCAGACTGCTCCATCTTTCTTCTGCAGAGCGGCTTCTGGGTTTGAACCACTGACTTTCTATTTAGCAGCCAAATGCTTTAACCACTACACCACCAGAGCACCTTTGTAAATATATACAGTGGATATATATTTACATTATGTTGGTATTTGTCTTGGGCTACGAAAATTTTGGCTTTTTCCCATCTATAATAGCTACAATGTGAATGTCTACCCCATGCCAAAACAAATCAAACTGAAACCCACTGCCGTCAAATCGATATCAACTCATAGCGACACTTTAGGACAGAGCAGAATTGCTCCATGGGGTTCCCAAGGCTGTAAATCTTAATGGAAGCAGACAGACTGCTTCATCTTTCTCCCACGGAGCACCTGCCAATCTTTTGGTTAGCAGCTGAACACTTTAACCACTAGGCAACCAGAAGTCCTTAAAGGGTATGCTGAAACCCAGGCTCAAACCACAGACCTTTAGAGTTTGAATCTAATGCTCTTCTCCTACCCTGCAGTTGTGAAGTACTACATTCACTTTAAAAGGTAAAGGAAGCAAAGTTTAGGGAGTTAAGGAACTATGCTCAACGTCTTACAATTAGTAAGTAGCAAAGAAAGGATTTAAAAACAAATATGACTAACTCTAAAGCCAGCACTCCTTACAATATTATTTTTGCTGGTTCAAGAAAGAATAAAACTTCATCCCTAGGCCAAAACAAAAAAAGCAAGATGTAATATCTGAGACATAATACACCTTGTAAGAGCATTTAAAGTTTTTAGAAGTCTGAAATCCATTTATGGACGTACCTACTAATTACACACTAGCAAAAGTTACAAGGTCACAGTCAAAAATCTATAGTTCTATAAAACCAAACTCACTGCCGTCAAATCGATTCGACTCACAGTGACTCCTCTTTGGGTTTCTGAGGTGGTATCACTGTAGAAGTAGATTGCCCAACCTTCCTTCTGAGGAGTGGCTGGTGGGTTTGAACCGACAGTCTTCTGGTTAGCAGTCAAATGCCTTAGGCACTACACCACCAGAGCTCCTCTATAAGTATTAATACATTTAAACTCAAGACATCTGTAGATGACTGCTGTTGCTGTAGCTTATATTCTTGCTATGCTCACATACCCACCACAAAAAAAAAAAAAAACTATTTTGTCCAAAGTAACTGGAAGCTATGCTTTAGGATACTTTCCTTTTTACCCAAAACCAGCATGTTGGAGCAAATTACCCCAGTATCTATAACTCAGAAGAGAAGTCATGTTGTTCAGGCCAAAATACAGAAGTAAAAGGTTTAAGAGGTGACTTACTATCCACTTTCAGAGGAATAACTGAAAATTAGTCTACCAAAAGTTCTTTCAAACTCTTAAAAAATGCTTGAGCTTTTTTTTTAAAAGAGCAAAGTTTAATTATAAAATCTTTCAACACAAAAAATGTGAGTTATTCTTCACTGAAATTAAACCACCACAGAGGTACCTTAAAAAGGAAAATCAAACACTGCAAAAATAAACAAACAGAAAAAAAAATAAACGGAGAGTTTCTAGGAATAGTTCTCAGAAACTATATTCCAATTCCATCTAAACATTTATAACGTCCATTAAAGAGTTCTAAAGGTTATTTCCAGGGGCTCTGGTAGCATAGTGCTTAAGGCACTTGACTGCTAACCAGAAGACTTGTGGTTCAAACCCACCAGCCACTCCTCGGAAGGAAGGTTGGGCAATCTACTTCCGTAGACACTGCCTCGGAAACCCAAGGAGGGGTCGCTATGAGTTGGGTCCAACTCGACAGCACATAGCAACAACAACAACGACAAAGGTTATTTCCTATTTTGCTTCTTCCCTATCACACACCATCACAAGTTAGTCAGGAAAAATATGGCTATACTATACAGACAGTAAGGAGCTCTGGTGGCATACTGCCTAAAGCATTTGACTGCAACTAAGAAGGTTGGCAGTTCAAACCCACCAGCTACTCTGTGGAAGGAGGATGGAGCAATCTACTTCTATAAAGATCTATGGCCTCGGAAACCCAATGGGGTTCGCTATGAGTCAAAAACAATTGGATGGCAGTGACTTTGACTTTTGACTTTTTATACAGATACTAAAAGGACCACCAAACTCAACTCTTTAATACATTTTCCTGCTAAAACAGTATTGACTCCCCAAAACAAAAGTATCCCACCTCATTTGTTGCTTGTATTCACTCCCAGATTTAATGAGAACACCCAACTTCTGAAGCCAAATAGACAGAGTGAATAAACCTTAGTTTTCTCATCTGAAATTCACTAACCATTCTCAAAGGCCAGTGTGAAGACTGTTATTGTCAGGTGCCATGAAATCAGCCGCAGCCTCATGGTAACCCCATGCACAAAGGAACTAAATAAACCCTGCTCAATCCTGTGCCACACCTCCATGACTGGTTGTAGATCAAACTGCTATAATCCAAGGATTTTCACTGGCTGATCTTCAGAAATAGATTGTCAAGCCTTTCTTCCTAGTGTGAAGATTAGAGATAATACAGGTAATGCATGTCTGCTATTAATATTACTAATCATTATATGCCCAGACCTTTTTTAATTCTGCTGTTGTTCATAAGTATGATGCATCCACTACTCTATATAACATAAGGATGATTTTTCTTTATTTCTTACTGGCAAATCAGAGATGGATGGAAAAGCACTAGGGGGGACACCTTTAATACCAACCTGTCTTGGTTGACATTACTTGTCATAGTAAATGTTTTTAATTGTTTAAACTGTTTTGTTTAAAAATTTTCAGATAGAATAAGGAAAAATATTCTAATATTGAACATTATTAGGTCCTACCAATGGGAGCTCTGGTAGCATAGTGCCTAAGGCACTTGACTGCTAACCAGAAGGCTGGCGGTTCAAACCCACCAGCCACTCCTCAGAAGGAAGGTTGGGCAATCTATTGCCTCGGAAACCCAAGGAGGGGTCGCTATGAGTCAGGGCCGACTTGACGGCACATAACAACAACAACAGGTGCTAACAATACAGCCAGTTAAACCAAGTTTGTTCCAGCTTTTCTGGTCCGCATTCCTGATGAAGCTGCCTGACATGGAGGAAGGAGCCTAAGTCAGGACATCTAACACAGCCATAACTCTGCCACAAATTAGGTGTGTGTTCTTGAACAAGACCCTTAACTTCTCTAGATGTACACCCCACTCCTCACTTATCGACATGGTTAGGTTTCAAAGACCAGGTTGTTATGCAAAATCAGCATGCAATAATGGAGGATGACCACATCAGATCACAAAATGGAGGGTGACTACGTCATTACATAACTGCCAAATTACATCATTACATAACTGCCAAACAACTGAAAATCATGGCCCAGCCAAGCTGACACCTAACCTTCTCCCATCAGTCAGTATTACTTCCAACTCACATCTTAGCATCTATTACTGCCAGACATACGTCATGAATGCACCAAACAATTGAAGAGTAGATTTTTTACTATTGTCATAAAAACAAAATGTTAGATAACAAGAAAATCAATAAGAGAAAAGCAGGTGTATTTTTAGTTCTTCACCTCTGGTAGCATAGTGCCTAAGGCACTTGACTGCTAACCAGAATGCTGGCGGTTCAAACCCACCAGCCACTCCTCAGGATGAAGACTGGGCTATCTACTTCCATAGTGATACTGCCTCAGAAACCCAAAGAGCGGATGCTATGAGTCGGGTCAACTCGACACACATAACAACAACAACATCTGTCAAAGAACAAAGTAAGGCTAAGGAAAATCCCAAAGGTTCCTCATGAGATTCAGATTTTCATACTTCATATCCCCCCAAACCAATCATATAAAATAAAATAAGCTAGATAAAATAAATTTAATATATGCTATAATTAACGTAAGCCATGGTGTTTTCAATCACCTCAAATGCATGTGAAAGCTGGACTATAAATAAGGAAGACCAAAATAAGAGCTGATGCTTTTGAGTTGTGGTATTGGCAAAGGATACTGAAGGTATCATGGACTGCCAGAAGAACTAACAGGTCTGTCCTGGAAGAACTGCAACCAAAACGCTCCTTGGAAATAAGAATGGCCAGACGTCATCTCACTTACTTTGGTCACGTTATCAGAAGGGACCATTCCTTGGAGAAGGATATCATGCTTGGTAAAGTGGAGGGTCAACGAAAAAGGGGAAGATCCTCAAGGAGATGGATTGACATAATGGCTGCAACAATGGGCTCAAGTACAGCATGGTGGAGTAGTGTCTAAGGCATCTGACTGCTAACCAGAAGGCTGGTGGTTCAAACCCACCAGCCACTCCTGGGAAGGAAGATTGAGCGATCTACTTCTATAGTGATACTGCCTCGGAAACCCAAGGAAGAGTTGCTAAGAATCAGATCCGACTCAACAGTAGTGAATTTGGTTTTTGGTTTATAGCAAGTACTGTGAGGCTAGTGAAGGACTGGACAGTGTTTCATTCTGTTGTACAATGGGTCACTATGAGTCAGACTCGACGGCACCTAACAACAACACAACAACATACCTGACAAACTAAAAGCCATCACCCCTCCAGTGCAGTGAATAATTATCCTCAACAGGGAAATCTTCTAATTTCAGGGCAATTAAGTCCTACTGATTTCTATTTACTGGAAAACCAAAAAAGACTCCATAATGACAGTGCCAAAATATCACAGTTACTGACATTATGATCAAAGCAAAAAAATGAAAAGACTTAATACAGAGATAACTAATATAGTAAGCTCAAGAGTCACTCTTCTAAACCAAGCTGGTAAACTCCAAGTTTTTAACTAAGACACTCAATGTTTTATTCAACTATAATGAAGTGCATTAAGTATAAAAATATAAATGTCATGCATCACTAAGTAGCCCATAAATAAAACTGTATACATTAATAAACTTTATTTTGTAAATTACTTTTTCTTTCCTATAAATAACCTCTGGGTTATGTTAAAGTTAAAAAAAAAAAA
>NW_006921624.1:1276090-1298350 GCF_000298275.1 Orycteropus afer afer | reverse complement strand
AAAAAAAAAAAAAAAAACAGCTCTAGCTATAAGGCTCTGAAAAGTGTATAAATCTACAAGAACCTTCTGTTCTGTTCTGCAATTTGCCTGGAATAGAAGCTAAATCCTGATATTTTCTGATATTTGTTAAGTATAGGTTGTTAAAGAAGTGTTTTGGCAACTAACACCTAACTACCATTAATTAAATTAGAAGGCTTGTCTTTGTCCAATGTGCCTCTATGTCCTTAGGGGATAAAAGGAGTTATAACACGATCATGCCAACCTCTTAACTCAGATAAACACTGCCTTCATCTCAACAAGATGATCAAGGTTACTTACTAGTTGGGAACTTTCATCTTATGCCTTTAAAGGGGTGTTAAGACAGACACTGCTTAGCTATCCATCCCCAATGAAGCAGCAGTAAAGGAGAGGCTCAAAGGTAACATTTAGGTTGTATCAACCTACCAAGAATATATGAACAGCTTTACAGCATAGAACAACTTACCTAGCAAACTTTAGTGAAACAAGTTGAGACACTTAGAGATCAAAAGAAAAGTTCAGATGCCTTGTCAGAAGTTTTCCAAATCAATTATCTAAAGTCAGACCCTATAGATAAAACTATATCAAAATGAAGGCACTAATGCCACAGAGCCATATCCCTTCTAGATTCCTGATTTTCTTTTTATCAAAGCAATCATCAGCTGGACATCCTCACACAGTTATTTGCAAACTCAATACCAAAACTAAAGAAAACTTGCTTCCTCTTTCCATTTCTCTTGGGTTCCCTACTTCTATTCAGGGTGCTCCTGCTTGCCCAATCAGGCTTGAAACCTTTTAGTTGTAGGACTTACTGCTCAGCCCTCATATCCTATTTCCAAGTTTCATCAATTCTAAGGTATCCTTTTTATACCCACTTCCACTAGCATCTTAATCAGTGTATGCATTTTCAGACTCTTTTCACATAAAGTGGGAGCTCTGGTGGTATAGTGCCTAATGCATTTGACTGCTAACCAGAAGGCTGGTGGTTCAAGCCCACTAGCCACTCCTCGGAAGGAAGACTGGGCAATCTCGGAAACCCAAGGAGGGGTTGCTATGAGTCGAGTGGATTCGATGGCAGTGAGTTTGGTAAATTTTTTTCTTTTTTTTTCTGGTTTTCACATAAAGTAGTCATATGTCACCCCACCACTTTTGCTCAAACACTTAACTGGAGCCTCACTGTCAATAGAATAAAGCTTGAATCCCTTATACTAGCATTCAAGGCCTATAATCAGAAGGTTGAGAGTTCAAACTTAATAGCCACTCTGTGGAAGGAAGATGGGGCAATCTACATCCATAAAGATTTACTACCTTGGAAGCCCAGTGGGGGTCACTATGAGTCGGAAGTGACTCATGGCAGTAAGTTTAGTTTTTTGGTTTTTATCAACTGGCTACAATATTTCTCTCTAAACTAACACTCTAATATTCCCTTTATCTTTAAGTAAAATGAACCAGTCATTATTTCCCATACAAATCTTGATGATTTCTATTTTGTTAATGCTATTCTCTCTGCACGGAATTCTCTTCCCCATTTTCTCATAATCAAATCTTGTGGCTCTGTACAAATACTACCTATCATGTCTTCTCTGAAGTTTCTCTCTTACTCTCCTCAGCTAGAAATAATTTCTCACTCCTTTGAATTCCAAGACCACTTTATCTCTTAAGTACTTACCACTTTTTTTATTTTTTAATACATATCATACCATCACCTCCTCTAATAAACTGTAAGGTTGTAAAATGTCAGAGTCTGTCACATTTTTGGAAACCATATACTGGATGAAGGTTTAAACCTAGAATATATAAAGAATGCCTACAACTTGACAACCAAAAGGCAAATAATCCAATCAAAATAGGCAAAGGATTTGAATAGACATCGCACCAAAGAAATACAAATGGCCAATAAGCCCGTGAAAAAATGCTCATCATCATTAAAAAAAACTCACTGCTGTCAAGTCAATCCCAACTCATAGCGACCCCCCTTGGGTTTTGGAGGAGGTAAATCTTTACAGAAGTAGACTGCCCGGTCTTGCTTCCCAGGAGTGGCTGGTGGGTTCGACCTGCCAGCCTTCTGGTTGGCAGTCAGATGCCTTAGGCACTATGGAAATGCAAATCAAAATCACAATGAGATACCCTTTCACCACCACGAAGATGGCTAAAATATTTAAAAAAAAAAAAAAAAGAAAACAATGTTGGCAAGGATGCAAAGACACTGGAAGCACATTCACTGCTGGTAACAATGCAAAATGGTACAGCCACTATGGAAAACAGTTTGACAGTTTCTCAAAAAGTTAAACGTAGAACTTACCATATGACCCAGAAATTCCTCACCTAGGTATATACCTATGAAATTGAAAGCAATGACACAGACAGACACATGTACACCAATGTTCACGGCAGCACTATTCACTATAATCGAAAGGCAGAAACAACTGAAACGTCAATCGGCAGCTGAATGGATAAACAAAATGTGATATAAAGGTACAATGGAATATAATCAGCCATAAAGAGAAATGAAGTCTTGATACATGGTATAGCACAAATGAACCTTGAAAGCATTAGGCTGACTGAAGTCAATCATAAAAGGACAAACATTGTATAATCTCACTTATATGAAATATCTAATACAGGCAAATGTATACAGACCAAAGTTTATTAATAGTTATGAAGGGTGAGAGGGAAGAGGCTAAGGAAAGTCAAAATTTAGGAAGCACTGAACTTCTGTTTATGATGATGGAAAATTTGGCCACAGATATTGGTGATGGTTATATATAACATGATTAATGGAATTGCTGTCACTAAATTGTACATGTGAAAAATGTTAATAAGGCAAATGTTGCGTTATAAATATTTTTACAACAATAAAAAGGTCTATATCTATGTTTAGGGAGCTCTGGTAGCATAGTGCCTAAGACATTTGACTGCTAACCAGAAGGCTGGCATTTCAAATCTACCAGCTGCTCCATGGAAGGAAGATGGGGCAATCTACTTCAATAAAGATGCAACGCCTTAGTAACCCAATGGGGGTCGCTATGAGTCAGAATCGACTTAATGGCAGCAGGTTTATCTATGTATGATTTATCTTTGTATTCTCCCCAATGTAACAAAAACAGTATAAATAAGAACTTAAAATATGAATAAATTAATAATAAAAAGTGCCAGCAGTCTTGAGAAAGGATACTCATGAAGAAGACAAGCACAAATACATCAAAAAGACTTAAAGGTACACTGTATGCCAAAGAAAAAACTGAAGTTCCAATGCTACAACTATAGCAACCTTTACTGAATAACAAGAGTACAATCAATAAAAAAATAATTAATTCAACAAATTTATTAGCGTGCCTCTGGTAGCGTAGTGCCTAAGGCACTTGACTGCTAACCCAAAGACTGGTGGTTCAAACCCACCAGCCACTCCTTGGAAGGAAGGTTGGGCAATCTATTTCCATAGTGATACCTCCTCAGAAACCCAAAGAGGGGTCGCTATGAGTCGGGTCTGACTTGACGGCACATAACAACAACAACAAGTATTAGGCACTGTTTTAGGTGCTTGGAATATATAGAAAACCAAACCAACAAAAATCCTTGCCTTCATGGAGCTTATTTATATACTCTTGTGGAGGAAAAAACTAATAAATATAATACATTGTGAGTTAAGATGGTTTAAGTGTTATGGAAAAAGAGAGGGTACAAAGGTGGGGGAGAGCTTAGGAAGAGCTAGAAAAAGAGGAGTCTCCATTTTAATAGGGTAATGGAAAGAAGACCTCTGAAAAGAGGTCATATGAGCAAAGATCTGAAGAGGCTGGAGTAAACCAAGAAAACACCAGAAAAAGAGCATTCTAGGCAGAGAAAATAAATGCAAGGGACCTAAGCCAGGAATATGCCTGGCATGTTATAAAAGAACAGCAAGAAGACCACTGTGGCCAGAACGAAGTAGGCAATAAGAAGAATAACAGGAGATGAAGTCAGAAAGAAAAGAAGGGGATCAGATCACATAAAGCCTTGAGAAAACTCTGAACTCTGAACAAGATGGGGAATCACTGAAGGGATTTGACCAAAGGAGATAAAAACCTGACTTACTTTCTTGCTACTGTATTTAGAACAGACTGTAAGTGGGCAAGAGTAAAAAAGGGCTACTGAAATAATTCAGGTGAGGTGATAGAAGATTAGACCAACAGAGGTGATGAGAAGTGGTCAGTCTGACATATTTTGAACACAAAGCTGACAGGATTTCCTGATGGTCAGATGTGAAGTGTGAGACAGCATCAAGCATGACCTCAAGTTTTGGCCTGAGCAACTGGAAACATGGAACTGCTATTTACTGAGATGTGGAAGACTATGTAAGGGGCAGGGAAATGATCAGAACTTTGGTTTGGGACAAGCTCTCTTTGAGATGACAATAAAATATACAAGTGGAGATGTCAACCAGACAGTAGGATATAAAAGTCTGGAGTTCCACGCTAGAAATAAAAATTTGGAAGTTACCAGCACATACATAGCATTTAAAGCTATGAGACTAAAGAACAGAGATCCAATGTGACACTCTAATATTAAAGGTAGGCATAATGAGGAAGAAGCAACAGAGAAGGTAAAGATGAGGAAGTAGGAGAAATACCAGCAGACGGTGGTATCCTAAAAACCAATGAAGAAAGCGTTTCAAGGAAGGAGTCAACCACTGTGCCAAATGCTATCAATAAATTTATAAAAATTAAACTTGGTGAGTTTGACAAGGGCAGTTTCAGTAGAGTGATGAGGTTTAAAGTCGAAGTAAAGTGGGTTCAGGAGAGAAGAGCAGAACCGAAGACGAGTATAAACAACCTTTTCAATAATTTTTTTATTAAGGGAACAGAGAAAGGGGGCAGTATCTGGAAGAGACAGTATGGTCAAGAAAGGTTTTGGTTTTTTTTTAACACAGATGAAACACAGCTTGTACATGCTGACTGGAACGAGCCAGTACAAAACCAAAAACCAAACTCACTTCCATTAAATCAATTCTGACTCACAGTGACCTCCACTGAGTTTCTGAGGCTGTATATCTTGACAGAAGTAGACTGCCCCATCATCCCTCTGCAGAGCAGTTGGTGGATTTGAACTGCCAACCCTCTGGTTAGCAGCCAAATGCTTATCCACTATACCACCAGAACTCTTTTGGAACAAGCCAGTAGAGGGGGGAAATGATGTTGCAGGAGAGAGGGGGAAATACAGATACCATTTCAACTGTTACAGATTTTCTCTCAAACAAATCAAACCAAACTCACTGACATTGAGTCAGATCCGACTCACGGCGAGTCTTCCTTGGGTTTCCGAGGTGGTATCTCTACAGAAGTACACTGCCCAGTCTTCCTTCCGAGGAGTAGCTGGTGGGTTTGAACCACCAGCCTTCTGGTTAGCAGACAAATGCCTTAGGCACTATGCCACCTCACTAGAAGAGACAAAGAGCCCAACTGTTATGTGCCCTCGAGTAGATTACAACTCAAAGGGGCACTACTGTACAGAGAACTGCTCCCACAGGGTTTCCTAGGCTGAAATCTTAACAGGAGCAGATTGCCAGGCCTTTTCTCTAACGGAGCAGCTGGTGGGCTTGAATCACCAAACTACTGGTTAACAGCCGACCACAATCACTGCACCAACAGGGCTCCTTTTTCACTAGGCTAAACCAAAAAAAAACTTCCGTAGTGATACTGCCTCGGAAACCCAAGGAGGGGTCGCTCTGAGGCAGATCTGACTCCACTGCAGTGAGTTTGGTTTTTTGGTTTGGTTCTCTTTGTGATCCTAAGAATGGAGGAGAGCAATCTAAAATTCTAATTCACATGTCATAGGAGGCTCAGAAGACAGGCAGAGGCATTTACTGAAAACCATGTTGGCAGTTTATATTATTTCCTTTAAACTCAAAATAACTTACGAGGTATTATCTTTATGTTACAGATAAGAAAAGTCAGAGAAAGCAAATACACACAAAGCTGGTAAATGGTAGAGTTTTGTTCCAAATCTAGGTCCTTCTGAGTATACCAAAACCAAACTTGTTATTAAGCCAATCCCGATTCACAGCAACCCCTCCTTGGTTTCTGAGGCAGTATCTCTACAGAAGTAGATTGCCCAGTCTTCCTTCCAAGGAGTGGCTGGTGAGTTTGAACCGCCAGCCTTCTGGTTAGCAGCCAAATGCCTTAGGCACTATTTTTATTTAGGTGGTTTGTAAATAGTTTTACAAAGAGCTCTGGTGATACAATGGATAAGGCATTTGGCTGCTAACCAGAAGGCTGGCAGTTCAAATTCACCAGCTACTCAGCAGGAAAAAGATGAAGTAATCTACCTTCCATAAAGATTTACACCCTAGTAAACCCTACGGATCACTGTGAGTCAGAATCAATTCTAAAGCAACGGGTTTGGTTTTGGTTTTATAATAGTTTTCTGGCTACGACATTTTTTAAAAAGTTTTTATCTGTTAGAGGTATATACTGAAGTATTTATGGATGAAAGCATATGATGTCTAAGATTTGCTTAAAATACCCCAGCAAAAACAACAAAAAGCTATTGTGAGTTGGGAATAGATTAAACAAGAGCAGTAAAATCCTGGTAACTGTTGAAGGTGACTGATGGGTACACCACAAGGTTCACTGTACAATACTGTTCTCTTTTATGTACATTAGAAAACGCCACAATAAAAAATAAAAATCCATGTCCTTCTGAATCAACCTTTCTCATCACTCCAAAGTCTCACCTCAATTTCTGCTCAATCATCTCCTTCAAAAAAAAGTTATGTGATTCACAGATTACAATTTTCCTTGTTATCTTCTTTAATCCTCACTGTGTTGTTGTTGTTATGTGCCGTCAAATCGGACCCAACTCATAGCAATGCCTCCTTGGGTTGCTGAGGCAGTATCACTACGGAAGTAGATTGCCCAACCTTCCTTCCAAGGAATGGCTGGTGGGTTTGAACCACCAGCCTTCTGATTAGCAGTCAAGTGCCTTAGGCACTATGCTACCAGAGCTCCCTAACCTCACTGTAGCTCTGTAAATTCAGAGTTTTATTCCAATTTCGCACATGAAGAGAGAGATCATACAACTTGTAAACAGCACAATCAGACCTCAGAGCCAAGTCTTTTAGTGTCAAAAACACACTTCTTCTACCCAATACAGCAATTAAAGTTGCACAGAGGGTCACTGCAGGCATACCTATAAGGAGAGTGCACCCCAGTAACAGCTCTTTGTCTCAGAATCATTACTACCCCATAATCTAGAACCATGAACTTCCTAGGAAGGAAAATAAGCACTATCCCACATAGTCCTTGAAAAGACTTGTACTCAAGGGCTTGAATGAAAGAGGCAGGTTTCAAATGTGCTCAGCCATCAAGCTTCCTTGCCAAATTCAGAGAGTAACAGGAATTTGATACACATTTTTTGAAAATGTGTTCTGAAAGCCTGCCTATCTTCTCTGCTCTAGAATCAACTTCTTGTACCTCCATTTCTCCAAACGTAATATTCTGCTGTTCATTTACATTATACAGCTATCACAAGGACCAAAGTCCAGGTATGTGAACCCTCAGTATAGAAATTAAGGACACTACTAAATAATAATGACTATGTTCAAAAGCCAGTTTTGCATAATTCCACATCTAACACAAAGCTGGTAGATCAGAAATATACAGTTAATATTTATTTTTAAGATACCATCTTTTTAAAAGCCTCATTATTAGTATGCTTGATATCTGTTCCTTCATGCTAACCTTCACATTACAAGTTCATTCACAGCTAAGGTCAAAAATAACTGAAAAATATACATATCTAGGGCTCCAAATGTTTATTCTCTTCAGTTGTTAACCTATATTTTCAAATTTGCCAACACTTTTTCCCCCTACTTCACTAGCTTTGCTAATTAAAACTAAGCTATTCAGAGGTATTCAAGAGTTACCCACTATCGAGCACTTCATTAGGTAAAAATGTGCATTGCCCAAGTTGGAGAAAAGAGTATTAGATATTATGCTTGATGAGTTTCAGATTTACTTGGAATTGTAAACATCAGAGGAATGACTTGCTCCCCCCACCCCCTACCTTAACTTTTTCAAATAAATTACTTCCTTATCAGGTCACTACCTGTCTTACAATGTACTGATTTTTAGTTAGGGTGGCCGAACATAGATAACCAAAGTTATTTTTACATTAAGGGCCATTGAATCTATCTTTATAGATCTAAATAAGGATCTTTTTTTATTCAAAACAATATTATTGAGCCCTACCAAGAAATTTTAAGTCTGACACAAAACAAGTCTTTGAACTTAAATGTTAATGAATGTTTGCTGAATTAAACTGGCAAAACAAGTTGCCCAAACCCATTGCCATGGAGTCAATTCCGACTCATAGTGATCCTTTAGGACAGAGTAGAACTGCTACATAGGGTTTCCAATCCCGTAAGTCTATGGAAGCAGACTGCCTCATCTTCCTACCATAGAGCAGCTGGTGGATTCGAACTGCTGACCTTTTTGCTTAACAGCCAAAGGCTTTAACCAATACACCACCAGAGTTCCTTGGCAAAACAAGTTAGCGTAGTAAAAAAGGAAAAATTTTAAATAGAGTCTTTTAGGACCCTTACTATTTGCTATAGGTCAACAGTACTAAAATGGTTAAACAAAATTCATAAACAAAATGCTGATCTGCCCTACAGGTTATTATGCAAAGCCCTGGCACCTGGAAAACTGCTAAGAACAGGAAGTTCTGCAGGTGCAGTAAGAAACTACATCTTATCCATGACCCAGAAACGCCTCAGAATTTATTATACAATCTACTGCAGGATTCTCACTTTTCAAATGGAAATAAACCATGAAGTCACACAATGCAAAAGGCTGTGATTTTATTATTGAAACAATCAACCATACCCTTTTGAATTATGTTAAAGTAAGCTTGGGAGCTCTGGGGGCATAGTGCCTAAGGCATCTGACTGCTAACCAGAAGGCTGGCGGTTCAAATTTACCAGCCAGTCCCCAGAAGGAAGGTTGGGCAATCTACTTCCGTAGTGATACTGCCTCAGAAACCCAATGAGGGGTCGCTATGAGTCGGATCCGACTCCACGACAATGGTTGTTGTTTTGTTTTATAAAGTTAGCTTAAAAAGGGGGAGAAAAAAGCAAATGTTCTACATGGTGTTAACTTATGTCAGAAGTTAAGAGAATTTGAATGTCAAGTAACTAAAATTTAGGACTGCTTCATTCACTCAGTCATAGACACACATAAGAGTGTCTTTTGTATGACAGTGTCCATACTTCCCAAATGTGATCCACCTAAAGAACGCTGAAGGTTAAGAAATAATCAAATACAGCATGAAGTGACAAATTAGGTCATTTGGTCACCTCACTGTTTAACGCCAAACTTAAAAGCTAGACGGAAGATTTACAGATCTTTCAGGATCAGACTATTTAATTATCTGTATCACCATTAATCTGGCCTCATTACTTTCTTTCTTTCTATTTTAATTGACAAATAAATTTAACTTACATCTCTCAATAAACAGTTTCTAAAATTAGACTGGATTATGAAGTCTCTCATAATTACCTGACAGAAACCATTTTTCTACAGCTGAACAAATTTTGGAAAACAACCAATCTTCCAATAAAAGGATCTATGCAAAACAAATGAAAACAGAGGAGCATTAAGATGCATGTTGTTACTGTTGTTATGTGCCGTCGAGTGGACCCGACTCATAGCGACCCCTCCTAGGGTTTCCGAGGCAGTATTACTACGGAAGTAGATTGCCCCATCTTCCTTCCGAGGAGTGGCTGGTGGGTTTGAACCGCCAGCCTTCTGGTTAGCAGTCAAGTGCCTTAGGCACTATGCTACCAGAGCTCCTTAAGATGCATAATAGCATCCAAATACTTATATAAAAGAGTAAACTAGTTAGGATGGATCAGCAGCACAGAAAGACTACTCTATCAAATAGGTATTACCAAACTCAAGGCAAATTAATGACTAGTAAGCCAATTTACTATTTACGTTTTTCCAATGTCAATATTGTCCAGCAAAGACTTTTTACAACTAGTAAACCAAACTACAACATTAAAAGAGGACTCAAAAATCATCCTCCATCCGGACCAAAGAAGAGTGAAGCAATCAGACACAAGCAAACAATGAGCATAAAGGACTAATGGACAACACAAATCTCAGCCTCCAAAACCCTGAGACCAGATGAACTAGATGGTACCCAGCTACCACAGCTCTGAAAGTGATTACAAAGGAGGTCCCAGATAAAGGGAGAGAAAAATATAGAGTAAAACTAAAATCATATGAAAGCCCAGGCTTACTGTTCTGATAGAAACTGGTAGAATCTCCACAAGACTATGGCCTTTAGTCATCTTCAAGCCTAGAACTGAACTCACCCCGGTGGCTCAACTCTCAGCCAAACAGACAGGTCTATAAGGTGAACAGTAACACCAGAGAGATACGTACCCCTAAGAACAATCAACCATATGAGATCAAAAGGGCAGCATTTTCCCTGAGATTAAGCTCAGAAAGCAGGAAGGGACAGTGAAAAAGGACGAAGGGAAATGGTAAACACAGGGAAACAACAATAAGAGTGCTTTTACATTGTGGAATTGCAATCAAAGTCTCAAAACAAAATGTGTATGAACTGTTGAATGGAAAGCAAATTTGCTCTGTAAACAGTCACTCAAATCACAATAAAAAGTTAACCAAAATTTTTTTTTAAAAAATCATTCTCCATAATGGTAACACAACATGGTGAATATAATTAATATTACTGAATTGCATACTTAAAAATGGTTAAAATGATAAAATTTTTGTTATGTATATTTTACCACCATAAATTTTTGTAACAAAATAAATAATTCTTCATCAGATAGAGCATAACCTGTTAATGTACTTGAAAACGTCAAACAGATGGGTAACTATTTTATAACTGAAACTTAAAAAATGAAAAAGTATTAAATAAATCAGAACAGGGAAGCTTACCCCAGCAGAAGGGATAGTTCTATTTTTCTCTTCATGTCACTCAAAATTAATCAATTTTTTATAAATACATAGGAAAATGTATTATATTTATTATTCCTGATTTAAGAACTGAATCTACTGAACTAGAAGTACTCTGTCTCCTG
Organism: Orycteropus afer afer; assembly: GCF_000298275.1. NCBI lineage: Eukaryota > Metazoa > Chordata > Mammalia > Tubulidentata > Orycteropodidae > Orycteropus > Orycteropus afer. Next base: position 1,287,243 of record NW_006921624.1, on the reverse strand, counting down.
AAAATTCATGCTTGCAAACAATCTGAAGAAATAGCTAGAACTCAGATTCTCAGAAGCTTCTGCTCAGACAGGATTCAAATCAGCACCAACTCTAAGCTACAGATATATGCTAGGACAGATAAGTAGACAGCAGAGAAAAGAATACACAAACTTCAATTTGCATACCTTTCTTATAGTCAAAGTAGTTAGTTTCATCTCTATCCAAGTTTCTCACTACAAACTGATGACAAATTCAGAAGTACTAATTATTATTTGAGCAGTCTAAAAGCCAGAGAGGGGAAAAAAAGGGAAGTAAAGAAGTAACAACTCTCTCCTGTATTTACATACCTCTTGGAGGCCTGGAAGGAGCTCAGGTGGCTCAGTGCCTAAGGCATTTGCCTGCAAACCAGAAGACTGGAGGTTCAAACCCAGCAGCTGCTCCACAGAAGGAAGATGGGGCAATCTATGTTGGTAAAGATTGACTACCTTGGAAACCCAATAGGGATCTCTATGAGTTCTATTCGATGACGGTGAGTAAGGAGCCCTGGTGGCACACTGGTTAAAGTGCTCAGCTGCTAAGCAGAAGGTTAGTAGTTTGAACCCACCAGCTGCTCCACTGGAGAAAGATGTGGCAGTCTGCTTGTAACGATTACAGCCTTGGAAACCCTAGGGGGCAGTTTGTGTCTGCTGTACAGGGTCACTACGAGTTGGAAACCACTCGACAGCAATGAGTTTGGTTTTTGAGTCTTCCAGAAAGACTTAAACTTGTTTTATATAACCCATCTCAAGCTTTCATGGGAGGTAGATAAGAGAGTCAGGTTTCTGGAGGAAAAACAAGCACAAAGGGATTAAGTATCTTGTCCAGCAAGTCACCAGTGAAAATAATACCAAAACCTAATTATTTAGCCTACAAAGTTTAAATAACATGCTTTCCTTGTTTCATAAACTTACGAAAATATTTTAAAATGCCTACGGAGTTGGAATTGACTTGATGGAAACTAACAACAGAAATTATTCCAAGCCTTACGACCTACTGGAACAATACATAGAACACTATGTCAAAATTGAGTATTCTGAGCAAGAAAGTACGGCTTGCCCCAAGTAAATAAAATGTACTAACACAAATGGACTTTAAAAATACAAGAAGGAAATAATGGTCATACTGGAATGAATTTTCAAAGGTCATTCTATTCATCTTATATCTTACTACCTATACTCTCTGCCCAGGAGGCAACGAGGTCAGACATGTCCCCCATAACCATGTTCTATACATATATCAAACCTCAAAATCCTGTTAAGAGTTGCAATCAAAGGCATATTATACCTTAAAAACCTTTCCTTCCAAAAATAAAATTTTAAAGCAATGCCTTCAAAGCATTATTTTGCTGCCTACATGATACTCTTCAAATCTGGGTTTTAAAAATCATTAGATTCTAGCTCATTTTTTAAATATCTGTATTTACAGGTTCCAATTACTTAAAGTTTGGTGCTTTGCTCAACCCTCATTAAGTTTAGATAAAATTCCTACTTCCACTCAAACTTATTAAACATACAGTGGTTGCATTAAGGTATTTCCTAAATTGACAAAAGCAGAAAACTAACCAACCCAGAATGCTCCCAAGTTACCAAAGAGATCTTTTACTTGAAATCATACTAGGTACCACAGTATATACTACATGAAACCCACAGAACAATAATTGAAGTTATTTCTGCAACATGATGAAATAATTTATTTCAGCAAAATCTGACAAGACTTAAAATTTCAACTGTCAAAAGTGAAGTCATCTTCCAAGATTCTTAAAAACCATGCTTACTGAGGCAGTCTCAATGCAGTTTCCTTAATCCTTTCAAATCCCAAAGAATCTAACACAAACCACAGAACACTGAATGAAACCTGCACTGAAATGTCTGTGCTCAAATCCCTAGAAGTCACTTTATACCATGTGGTTTGCACAACCCCAGAATCTTTCTTCAATAAAATTAACATTACACTTCCCAACTGAAATCAAAATACCATAGAATCCACATAGCACCTACTAGGGTTTTTTTAAAAAAAATAAAAGCCTCCTCCACCCAAATTTTACTTGAACTATTTGGGAGAAAAAACAGACAACACAGATCAGATGATCCGTTAATCACACGCTGAAAAAGTTAATAGTTGAAAGAGTTAAACAGCCGATTGGCTCCACTTCTGCTACTTTTGGGAGCTAGATGTACATTACATTATAGCTGTCTGCCTCTAGCATGGAGCTCAGATATTACATCACCCAATGCCTGAAAACTGCCCCATTTCCCAGAAAGCATCAAGGTATATGAGACACTGAAACAAGGACCTCTTCTTCCCTGTTTTATACACAGCCCTTGAATGCTACTAACTGCTAGCCCCAGCTCTCTTGCAGTATCCTCACAAAGGCATCTGCCCGGCACCTGCTGCAATGCTGTTTCTATTCATTCTTAGTGCACTCCTCATGACTGTGTATTACTCTTATATCTGCTCACTTGCTACATTAATGTGTTTGGACAATATGCCCCCAACACACACTTCCTCCAAATTTAAGACTGTATACTTAGCTCTTCCTTACCCCTTCACCATTCACTGGGTTCTGGAACTAACTAAAATCAGGCTTCACGACATCTCTGGATCCTAGAAGCATACTTTCAGATATGCTTAATGTCCTTTATTTTCCATTAACATCATTCCAGGATCCACATCTCCCTAGACTCTCCAGTTCCTTTAAATCTATAATTTAATCCCCTCCCCCTTTAGTTTTTTTCCTAACTTCTGCACTCTGCCCTTTCTTATACGTTCAGTGACCTAAAAATTTTGACTGTTTTAGTGTCTCAGGACTCAAGGTTTTCCAATCTCTCCAGACACTAAAGCACCCTGCCCCTACCATATTCTCTTCGCATACCCAACTTACGCAACTTTTTCCCTAACTCTTTTCATCCTCTTGTCATTTCCTCCCCTATACCTGGCATTCTACTTCCCCCACTACTACCCAAATTCAATATATAATGTATCCCTTTGTAGTGGCAGACATGTCCACATATAGCCCTACCTTCCCCTTTCCTTACCCCACTGTGAGCACTATGCAATCGTCTACATCCTCTACTCAAATATATGGTCTCTTTTCCCCATTCCTCCCATTGTTCCTTGACTACTCCCTTCTCCCTATTTCACAGTCTGGTGCCCCAAAGCAATGCATTCCTCCAAACCTGTACATCTTCCCTCATTCATACTCCAAACCTGTACAGCTTCCCTTCCAACCTATCCCCCTGCTGGCCCCCTCTACCAATTTCCCTTTACACACATTCCATCTCCCTCTTTCTCTCCAATTTCCCTGCACGTTTCCTGGCCCAGAAACACTTCCTTCCACTTGTCTCCACACCTCACTAGTCACTCCAAAAGCCCTTCCCTCGCCCCGCACACCTTCAGTCCTCAGCTTCACACACACTCCACTCTGCCCAACACACCTCCCCTTCAGTGTCCTCCTAACACCCAAGTTCCCTCTCTTGCTACTCCCCATCTTCATCCATACTTCTGCGTAAACACCCTCCATTTCACCCACTTCTCCTCTACACACTCAATGCCCCACACACCTTCCACCCAGACACCATCTCCTCCACATTCCCATCTCTCTAACACCACTGTTCCCATTCCTCTCTCAAACCCTCATCCTGTGCCCCGATTAATCACCTCTGACTCCATAGTCATCTCCCTTTGAGCATCACTAACAGACCTGCCCTTAGCCCCTCACGTGTCCTCTGTTCCTCCAGCCTCAACACCTCCCTGCCTCCCTTCTGTCTCCCCTTTCCATCTCCTGACCAGACACTCTCCCCTCACATGTCTCCTGAAGCCTCTGGGCCCACCCTCACACACAGCTCCATTTCCCTCACCGTTACTGAAGAGACACCTAGAGACTGTGCTTTCCTCTCCGCCTTTTTCACGCTCACCCTGCCACATTTCCCCGCTACTCGGACACCCTCCTCCATCTTTTCCCTTCACGTACGTCCGGCAGCCTTCCTAATGTCTGCTCCGAATCCCTGTTCCTCACACGCAGCCTCAACTGGGACAGCCTCTCCTGTTACTCTCTAGAGTCCCCAGGCTTCTCCCTCCATTTGCCTCTACCCTCCCCACAGGCCCCCTCACATCCTCCTTAACACCCCCTTGTACTGCCCCCTCCGACCGCCACAATGTCCTCCATCCCTCTCGCACTCACCCTGGCACCGTGGGGCCCCACATACCTGCCCGAAGGCCCTCACCCTTCGCTGGGCCGGATCCCTCCACCCTCCGTTCTCCCCGCAATCTACCAAAACCCTCCTGCCTGCCCTCAAAATTCTCTCCACCAGCTTCTGCTCCCAGTGTCCTCCAACACCTGCCCAGAGACCCTCACCCTCCTTCCTACCCAGACCTCCCGGCGCCTCGTCCCCCCACACAGCCCACGCCCTCCCCTAGCTTCGGGCCGGGACCCTATCTCCTCCAAAGGTGAAAAAAGGCTGCCCGCTGTCCTTGTCCGAACAGGCTAGGGCAACGCAGCAGCGACGGCCACAATGCTGGAGCCACGGGGGCCAGGATTGCTCCCTGCTCTCCGCCTCAGCCGCCGCCACCGCTGCTAAGGACGCACAACAAACAATGCGGGGCCCGGGCCGGCTCCGCCAACCGCCTCAACCGCCGCCTTAACCGCCACCCGCCCGGGACGGCCCGTCGCGCAGGCGCTTGCCCCACCGCCGCAGCCTACCCGAGCCGTCTCACTCTGCCCGCGCTCGGTCCCTGCTCCCGCTCCGCCGCCGCCGCCACCTCGTCCACTCGGGTCTCCGGCTCCCCAGCCCAGCGGCGGCGGCTGCGGTGGCTGCTGCCCTGGTGGCGCTCGCGGCTCCGGTCTCCGCTTCGGCGGCGGCGGCGAGCACGTGACACCGCCTAGAGCGCGCATTGGCAGGGCCAGGGGGCGGGCCCCGCGCTGCTGGGGAACGGAAAGCCCGCCCCCTCGCTCGCTGCGCGCCCCCTCCACGCGCACTCTGCCGCACCTGAGAGCGCCGGCCAGCGCCCGCCGCCTCCGTACTGCGCCGCCGCCTGCGCCAATTGCGCACCTGGGATCGCGCAGGGTGTACACGTTGGTGGAAGCAGCGTGCACCTGCGAGCGGCCGCTTACGTAAATTACGTCCACGCCTTACTCCTCTTCGCCAGGCCTGAGCCGCAGCACCTGAGCCCCACTGCGCTAGAGGCTTTACTGCCGCTGAGCTGGGACTAGCTGCGCTGGGAGGCGAATGAAATGCACGGAAACTTCGTAACTTCCGAACCTGGGAGGCTGTTCATGGCCGCCGCAGCCAGCCGGCCTCCCCGGACCCCCAAGCTCCAGGGCCCTTTGCCGGGTGCCCCTCTCTCCCAGTGGCTGCGCAAACGGAGTAAATGGCGCAATGCCTCTCCAGATGGAGGAGGGCCAATGGGCTTTACTTGTTGAAAGGTTCGGATCTCCAGTAATCGCGCCCATTATCATTGCCGGCTGTGTGACCTTGGCAAAATTACCGAACCACTCTGAGCCTCAGTTTCCTAGTCAGCGAACCTAGGACAGTTATTCCGAGATCGGAAGCTCTTGGGGAAATGGAACAAGACAATAGATGTGAGCTCTCTTGACACACAGCAGGCGCTGAACACAAGTTGCAGCTTATGCAGCAGTCACCTCTCCTTCTCCCACCTCTAAACCACCCTAATGGACCTTCTTGGGATTGAGTTTGGGGTCAGGACTTCTCTGACTTCCGTAACGGTTGTGTCATACAGTTGTGTCAGACTTTCTCTGAACACCTACTGGCAACCGTGCCAAGAGTGATGCTGGGGAGGAATGAAGGTTTTATATTTTACAGATTCACTACCCGGCAACTTGTTGTTGTTGTGTTGTTGTTATGTGCCGCAACTTCTTACTACCCAGCATTCTGCAAGCCTGTTGGGAGGGAGGGAGTACAGATCCATTCTTTCTTTCAGACCTACTGAGTACCTGCTGCATGTCAGGCACTGTGCCAGGTGCTGGGATATATAAAAGACTAAGAACAGACCCTTGCCCTAAAGGAATTCCTAGTCTGTGGCAGAAACGACCTGACTACCCAGGGCAGAGAGCTGGGGATTGAAGAACCTCTTTAACAATCTCCTTGGGGCCGCCTCCCTCCTTTCTAACATGCCAATCTCAAATCTTTTGACAACTCTGCTTCAATCATAAGATAAAGTGACCCTAACACATCTTTAAAAGCCTGGGTGATCTGGCCTTAAGCTTCAAGGCCTTACCAGCTTCATCACACACGGTCCTTCCCTTTTCCCCTCCCTCAAACCAGGGGCAGATTACCCAATAAATAAGATAAGAACGGATTTACTTGTGCTTATTTACTAATCTATAGTGAACAGTTTCACATGTTTTTCACCACATCGTATTGGGTAATCCGCACCTATGTGTGGAATCAGAAAACTTAAATACGTCTTCATTATTTTAAATATATTATCTCACACATATGTATGGCATTTTAACAACTTCATTGAGGTATATTTTACATGTAATAAATCCCCCCATAAACTTCCTCATGATCATTTACAGTTAATAAGCATTCCCACCCGTAGCCACAGGCAACTGCTAAAGTTACCTTCTGTCTCTGTATTTTTGCCTTTTCTAGATACATTTGATACATTTTTTAAAAATCAAATATATTTTAGAAAAAAAAAAGTATCACTTTCTAATCCCACTTAGTGATAATAATCATTGTTAATATTTGGTATATGTTGTTCCAAATGTTAACAGTGATTATTTTCTAGGCAGACAATATTTTTTTTTTACAAAATGAGAATATACTTTCTGTTTTGATTTTTTCATTTAACAATTCTGTGTCTTGAAATACTCATCTACATAAGGTTTCATACTAATAATCATTTAATTACACCAAGCCCCTGAGTTGGGTATTTGAGTCTTTTCCAGTATTCCTACTCTTATAAACAGGAGGAGGTAGTAGATGTTGTAAAGTCCCTGAGCTCATGAGCTTCAGAATCACACCTAAGTTTGAACAGCAGTACCTCCTGTTCCATCCATTCATTGTACAAATAATTACCGAGAACCTATATATATCAGGCCTTCTGCTAGTCCCTATTGTTGTTGTTATGTGCCGTCGAGTCCACCCTGACTCATAGCAACCCCTCCTTGGGTTGCCGAGGCAGTATCACTACAGAAGTAGATTGCCCAACCTTCCTTCCGAGGAGTGGCTGGTGGGTTTGAACCTCCAGCCTTCTGGTTAGCAGTCAAGTGCCTTAGGCACAATGCTACCAGAGCTCCTCTGCTAGTCCCTAGGAGATATAAAACTGAGCAGACAACTACACTGCCCCACCATCATGGGGCTAGAGGCCAGTGGGAGAAACACATAAGTTGATCAAACAATAACATTAAATAAGTGGCCCACAAAGAAGGAAGCAGACAATTCCCACAGGAAGAGAAGGGACATTCTTATAAAAGGCACCTAGTAAAGGTGGTAGATTGACTTCCCTGTGTCACCAGTGTTCAGCCCTTAGTTCCTAGTGCCTTCCCAGCCTTAGTTCATTTGACCCTCCCATACTCCCAACTGGGAAGAAAACAGAGGGTACTGAGGCCCATCCAGAGAGAAGAAGTGAGTTGTGCAAGTCCAAGAAAGGACACAAATGAAGGTGAACTGCTGTTTGACTCCCAGCCCAGTGCTCTTGGTCCCAGATGACACTGCTCGCCATAGAGGTGTTCATCTTTGAAGAATGCATTGATGCAGAGGTGGAAAACACCTAGAGCTATGCTATCTAATACACTAGACACTAGTCATGTGCATCTTTAAATTTAAGTAAAATTAAAAATTCAGTTCCTCAGTCACACTAGCCATATTTCAAGTACTCAACAGCTACATGGGGCTAGTGACTACCAGATTACCACTGATATAGAACACTCCCATCATTGCAGAAAGTTCTGTTTAGCATTGACCTAGAGGAGAAATAATAATACAGTAGTAGTAATCATAAGGATACTTATATATTATTTTCCAAAGTACTTTTCCTGGGAGATAAAGAGGTCAGCCTGCTCCCTTCATCTCTTCATTTCTCCCATCCTTTCTCCAACCGTAGGCCACCTCTATAGGAAGAAACTGACCGCAGAGAGGTGGCTGGTTGTATTGTGAGTAAGGGACAGGACAAGGGGCACATGACATACTCAACTTTCCGCCATCATATTTCTAAATCTATCTGCAGCTCAAGCAATTTTATCCTCCTCCCTTCCTTTTATAAGAACTGCCTCTTTTTAACAAAGGCCAGTTCCTTCCCCTATTCCTGGATGCCAGACATACTCTTCCACCCTTAAAAAGCAAAGGAAACAAGATCCCCAGGTGAATCACATGCACCTTAAAATCTGAGAAGCATTGACCCAAAAATCAACAGTTTCAGGTGCCCACTGATGTAGGTGTATTGTATTGGAGACACAGATACTATAAGCCACATTGCTGTTGCCAATATGATTTTCTAAAATGTTGAACAACTCTTGGTAAACTCTGAACAAAACAAGGTATAATCTTCATTCAGTTTGCATAGTATTTGTCTCCCTGGAATATTAAAATCATGCTAAAATGTACTTGTGTTTATATGAAAAATGGAATTTGTCATTAGGCTCAGATAATGATATACAGAATTTTCACCTATAAAAACATCCACTGAGACGTTCCAAAGTCGTATGATACTGTCCATGCATTGCAAGACATCTAGCATCTCTGACATCCCCCCAGTAAATGCCATTATGGCAACCCAAACTCAACCACAAAGCATCTAAATTCCCCCAGTGAGAACCATGGCTCTAGATACACATTTAACAACCTACTCAGAATCTCTATTTGGATGTCTCACATGCAACTCACATTGTTCTTAAATACCAGATGTTTCCATTCCACTCCAAGCCTGCTTACTCTCCTCACTGTTTGCCATGTCAGTTCCCTTACTGGGACAATGGTAGCTGCTGATAATCGAATAATCTGTAGATTGTAGGTTTCATGGGGTAAGGATGTGTGATTGATTTGATCATCTCCATATCCTTTAGATGAGTCCCTGAGTAGTGCAAATGGTTAATTCTCAGGCTGCTAAGCAAACAAATATCAATTCAAGCCCACCCAAAATACTTTGAAAGAAGGGTCTGGTGATCTACTTCCAAAATATCAGCCATCGTAAATCCTATGAAGCACACAATTCTACTCTGATGGACACTGAGTTACCATGAGTTGGAATCATGATTTCTTGGTATCCCTTGGAATAATGCCAAGCATACAGTAGTCACTTAAATATTTACTGAAGTAGGAACCCTCACATTCCCCAATCTCAAAACCCACTACACAGCCACAGTAGTTAAAATAGCCCAGTACTGGTACAACGACAGACACATAGACCAATGAAACAGAATTGAGAAAAAATCCATCTACCTATGGTCAGCTGAACTTTGACAGAAGGCCGAAACTCATTAAATGGGGAAGAGGTGGTCTCTGTAATAAATGGTGCTGGCAAAACTGGATATCCATTTGCAGGAAAATGAAACAGGACCTGTATCTAACACCATATTCAAAAATAAACTCAGGCTGGATTAAAGACCTGAACGTAGAAACTATAAAGACCATCAAAGCAAAAATAAGGACAAACATAGGGCCCCTGATACACGGCATAAATGCTCTGTTGAATGTGACTAAGTTGAAGGCACAAACATCAGAAAACAAAATAGATGACTAGAACCTCCTAAAAATTAGACACTTACACACATCAAAAGATTTTACCAAAAGAGTGAAAAGAGAACCAATAGACTGGGGGGAAAAAAATTGGCAATGATCTATTGAACAAGGGGCGAATCTCTAAAATTTATAGAAAACTTCAATACCTCAACAACAAAAAGACAAGTAATCCAATTGAAAAATAGAGGATTTTGCACACACAGTACTGCGTTATCAGTGATGGCAAATGTGGATAGATGAGGAGACAGGCTGAACGATCAGGTATGCCTAGGTCATGTGCCCATGACCACATATAGGGTTGGCAGATGATGTTTCTACAAACATATTTGTATGTTCTGTAAGAATGTCCAGGTATATACTAGAGCTGATAAGGGACAAGGTTATGGTGACTTCTTGGCCACAGCCAACTACCTAGAAGGAGCAAGTAGTTGGACCTGTGGGCTAGGGACCATGGTGCCAGGGGACATCAAGCTCAGTTGGCATAACATACTACACAAAAACATTGTTCCACATCCTACTTTGGTGAGTAGTGACTGGGATCTTAAAAGCTTACAAGCGGCCATCTAGGTGCAACAATGAGTCTCTCCTTGCCCAGAACAAAGAAGAATGAAGACAACCAAAGACACATGGAAACAATTAGTCCTAGGGACTGGTAGATCACGTGATCCTCAGCCTATACGACCATGAGACCAGAAGAACCAGATGGTACCTGGCTACCACTGTCAACCACTCAGACGAGGAGCTGTGTAGGAGATCCTGGATAGAGTGGGAGAACAATGTAGAACAAAATCATGAGAGGAAAAAAAAAAGACCAGTTTTGCTGGTCTGATAGAGCCTGGTGAAACCCCTGAGACTGTGGCCCCTAGCTGCCCTTCCGGTCTGGAATTGAACTTATTCCTGTGGCTTCCAGCAAAATAAAAGACAGGCCTATGGGCTGAACATTTACATTGAGTAGATACACTCATTGGAGAGATCAATCATGGGAGAACAGAAAGGCAATGTATGCACAGGGAGATAACTCAGGCGGGCAGGAATGCATGGGAGGTAAGGACACAGGGAAGAGGTAACTATGGGGAGGAAGTAGGAAGAGAACTGTTACATTGTGGGAAATTACAGTCAATGTCATGAGATAAAATATGTGTGAATTGCTGTATGAAAAATGAGTTTGCTCTGTAAACTTTCACTCAAATCACAACAAAAATAAAAAAAAAAAGCAGAGGACATGAGCAAACATTTCACCAAAGAAAACATTCAGATAGCTAACAAGCGTATGAAGAAATGTTTGCAATCATTAGCCATTGTTGTTGTTGTTGTGTGCCGTCGAGTCGAACCCGACTCATAGAGACCCCTCCTTGGGTTTCCGAGGCAGTATCACTACACAAGTAGATTGCCCCATCTTCCTTCCGAGGAGTGGCTGGTGGGTTTGAACC
>NW_006921624.1:1273928-1275720 GCF_000298275.1 Orycteropus afer afer | reverse complement strand
TAGCCACTATGCTACCAGAGCTCCTCCATTAGCCATTAGAGAGATGCAAATCAAAGCAATAATGAGATATCATCTCATCCCAGCACTAACAGCAGAGTTAAAAAAAAAAAAAAGAAAAACAGAAAACAACGAATACTGGTGAGGGTGTAGAGAGACTGGCACCCTAATACTGTGCTAGTGGGACTATAAAATGGTGCAACCACTGTGGAAAACAGTATAGTGCTTCCTTAAAAAGCTGGAAACAGAAATACCATATGATCCAGCAATCCCAGTACTAGGTATATATCCTAGAGAGATAAGATCCATGACATGAACAGATATATGCACAGTCATGTTCATCTCAGTGTTATTCACAATAGCAACCTAAATGCCCATCAATGGATGAATAGTTAAACAAATTATGGCATATGCATACATACTATGGGATACCTCACAATGTTAAAGAACAACACTTAATCTGCAAAACATCTCACAACATGGATGAACCTAGAGGACATTATGCTGAGTGAAATTAGTCAATCACAAAAGGGTAAATATTGTATGAGACCACTATTGTAAAAAGTTAAGTAAAGGGTTTCACACAAAGAGAAACATTCTTTGATAGTAGCCAAGGACAGAGGGGAAGAGAGAGTAAACCACTAACTAGAGCGTAGACACATATTAACTGGGGTGAAGGAGAAAGCCATAAAAATAAATATTTGTTGAAGGGAATCCCAGCAAATTTTCCCACTGCCCTTTCTCAATTCACAAAGTCCTAACAATTTGGTAGACAGGGAATCAACAAGAACATAGCAGAGATTCCTGGTCAGGAAGCTCACTTCTCACAGAATTTCTTCTGATACAATCAGCTCAAGATGCAAAATAGCCCAGGGCTTCTGCCCAGACTTTCCCACCAAAGTACTCTCATTGGTAGAAGACACTGAGACAACCCCCTGGAGCCTGGGTATAAGGACTAAATCCATAAGCCTCAAGCATAAAATTTCTTTGAAGTCTTGCATTTTTATCTTTAAAATCCATGCAAAATTTATATTTTATTCCCATGTTTGTTTTACCATGAAAATAATGTTTTTAATTACTTCTTATTAGAAGGAAAATTCAAAGCCTATTTTCCCAACTCTTCACATCAAAGTTCACACTTCAGAAAGAAAAATGTTACTTGTTTAATCCTGTTATCCTGTGGCTCTGTTATTTCCTGGCACACCACCACCTGGCCCTGGTGGCAATTATACTAACAGCCAACATTTATTAAGCACTTACTATGTGCCAGCCACTCCTCAGAAGGAAGATGGGGCAGTCTACTTCCATGGCGAAACTGCCTCGGAAACCCAAGGAGGGGTCGTTATGAGTCAGGTCCGACTCGACGGCACATAACAACAACAACATGTGCCAAGCAGTATATTAAGCACTTAACATGCATTATGTCTTTAGTCCCCTCCATAATCCTATGAAGTAAGTACAGTTTTTATCTTAATTTATAGATGAGGAGACTAAGGCTCTGAGAAGCTAAGCAACTTGCTTTACATCGCAAAGCTGGTAAGGGGAGGTTCTGGGATTCAGCTCCAGTGCTCTCAGTCACTGTGCTGCCCATGACAATTTTAAAAGCAAGTTTCTAGACTTTTAGAATCACTCATTCACTCACTGCCGTCAAGTTGTTTCCAACTCACAGCGACCCCTCCTTGGGTTTCCAAGGTGATATTTCTACAGAAGTAGATTGCCCAATCTTCCTTCCGAGGAGTGGCTGGTGGGTTTGAACCACCAGCCTTCTGGTTAGCAGTCAAGTGCCTTAGGCACT
>NW_006921624.1:1270818-1271862 GCF_000298275.1 Orycteropus afer afer | reverse complement strand
AAGGCCAGGAGCTGATTGTGGAACAGACCATCAACTGCTCATATGCAAGTTCGACTTGAAGTTGAAGGCAATTAAAACAAGTCCACAAAAACCAAAATATAACCTTGATTATATCCCTCCTGAATTTAGAGACCATCTAAAGAATAGATTTGATGCATGTAACACCAATGACCAAAAACCAGAAGAATTGTGGGATGACTTCAAGAACATCATCCATGAAGGAAGCAAAAGGTTATTAAAAATATGAGAAAGAAAGAAAAGACCAAAGTTGATGTCAGAAGAGACTCTGAAACTTGCCCTTGAGTGAAGAGTAGCTAAAGCAAATGGGAGAAATGACAAGATAAAAGAGCTGAACAGAAGATTTCAAAGAGCAGCTCGACTAGACAAAGCCAATTACTATAATGAAAAGTGCAAAGACTTGGAGTTAGAAAACCAAAAGGGAAGAACATGCTCAGCATTTCTCAAGCTGAAAGAACTGAAGAAAAAATTTAAGCCTCAAGTTGCAACGTTGAAAGATTCTATGGGCAAACTATTGAATGATGCAGGAAGCATCAAATGAAGATGGAAGGAATACAGAGAGTCACTGTACCAAAAAGAACTGGTCGATATTCATCCATTTCAGGAGATGGCATATGATCAAGAACCAATGGTATTGAAGGAAGAAGTTGAAGCTGCACTGAAGGAACTGGCGAAGAACAAGGCACCAGGAATTGACGGAATACCCAATGAGATGTTTCAACAAATGGATACCCCGCTGGAGGCACTCATTCTGCTGTACCAAGAGATTTGAAAGACAGCTACCTGGATAATTGACTGGAAGAGATCCACATTTGTACCCATTCCAAAGAAAGGTGATCCCTCAGAATGTGGAAATTATAGAACAATATCATTAATATATTATGCAAGTAAAATCTTATGGAAGATAACTCAAAAACGGGTTGCAGTAGTGTATTGACAGAGAACTTCCAGAAATGCAAGCTGGATTCAGAAGAGGATGTGGAACAAGGGATATCATTGCTGATGTCAGATGGATCTTGGCTCAAA
>NW_006921624.1:1249017-1270483 GCF_000298275.1 Orycteropus afer afer | reverse complement strand
GGGTTTGAACCACCAGCCTTCTGGTTAGCAGTCAAGTGCCTTAGGCACTATGCCACCAGGGATCCCAACTTTTAGAATAGGAAGGCTTTAAGAGAAAAGGAAGGCCCTAGGAACTCACCCAACCCCAGTATTTCACAAACCAGGCAGAGTGCCAGGGTGTCTATAGGCCTCTGGGCAGATGTATTTCAGGAATCTATATGTTCTAAGACCCACTTCCTTCCATGGAAGGAAGATTGGGCAGTGAGTTTTTTTTTTTTTTTTTTTTTATATATAGTCTAAGAGAAATTTCTAAATGTGTATCTTGGTTTCAATCATAATCTAAAATATATTTAAACATATATAAATTATATAATATATTATTAAATATATATATATATATATATAATCTTAAGGAGCTCTAGTGGTGTAGTGCCTAAGGTATTGGACTGCTCAGTAGAAGGCTGGCAGTTCAAACCCACCTACACGGAAGGAGGACAGGGTGATCTACTTCCGTAGAGATTTACTGCCTTAGAAACCCAGCGGGGGTCTCTGTGAGTCGGAATTGACTCGATGGCAGTGTTTTTATTATTATTATTATTAAAGATATATATATATATAATATAGTATTACATATATATATAATATGTTGTTGTTGTTGTTATGTGCCGTCGAGTTGGACTTGACTCATAGCGACCCCTCCTTGGGTTTCTGAGGCAGTATCACTACGAAAGTAGATTGCCCCATCTTCCTTCCGAGGAGTTGCTGGTGGATTTGAATCGCCAGCCTTCTGGTTAGCAGTCAAGTGCCTTTAGCCACTATGCTACCAGAGGCTCCCATATATAATATAGTATTATATATATTGTGCAGGGGCCTCGGTGGCACTAGGCTACTAACTGAAAGGTTGGCAGTTTGAATCTGTCCAGCAACTCTCAGGAGACAGCCCTGGAGAACTGCTCCTGCAAAGATTATAGCCTACAAGTAACCCTATGGGGCAGTTCCACTCTGTCATATGAGGTTGCCATGAATCTAAACCAGCAAGACGGCAAACAACAGCAACATATATTATGTAAATAATTCCTAGCACCCAAATTCAGAGTTCGTGTTGTTGGAAAGTGATTGCCTGAAGTGACAGTGTATAATATTAAATGCAATTATCTTAGACTGGGGGTCAAATTCTCAAAGGTCAGCAAGAAATTTTTTCCATAAAAACAGTGGCAATTGATACTGGCTCTTAGCTAAAGAGCTTAGCTGAAATGTTACCTGGAGTGCCTGCATGTAGCCTCTTCAAATGTCTTAGGCTCCTCTTAAAGGCTAGGTCTAGGACTGACCAACATCATTGCCCTCAAATTCAATTGGTCAAAGAAGTCCAGACCATCCCAGTTTCAATAGCATGGAGGAATAGATGGAATAGGAGAGTGTCGCGCATGTGTGGGGTAGAAGGAATTGATAGTCCACACAGGGAGCAGACAAACTACCATAGATGGGTACAATGACAATTTGGAAGCATCAGAAGTATCTTTCCCCCCTTATTCATTAAATCTTATGAACTCCTCTCAAATCTATCCCCTTCTCCATCCCCACCACCATTACCTTAGTTCACCTCTGGGAGAGTGGCACCTTCATCTCCCCTCATTCTCTTATTGGCTGATTGTTTCATGCTCTCTGAGAGTTTTCCGGAAGACCAGATAGCCAAGATAAAACGAGCAACTTAGTAAGGTGAAACTACTCACTGGCTCACTGAAACATTTAAAGGAAAGAATTGCCAGGTCCTCTGATGGCTACCTCTGGTCACTATGTTCGTTTCCAAAGCTCACTTCTTAAAAACAGGTCACAGAAGTCGTCCTTGCTGAGTCCCAGAGAGTTTGGATTTCTTTAAAAATAGCTTGTTCTTCAAGTGCAAAAAATAACATCTGAGACGTTTGTTTAAGTGTGAAACACACCTTTGTCATGACTCAGTACTGGTTGAACGGAAGTTTATTAAACTTCCCAAAAAGAAAAATTTCCTCTTGAACTAAGGAAGCCTGGGAGATGACAGTTTGGGAATGAGGTGGGGGAAGATGAGAAGAAAAGGGACAGGTGGAACAGAGAGAAGTAGTAAAAGGATCTTTTTCATCCCTGTGGCTTTCCCATGCGATTTCTTTGACCTTGAACAACCTTGTTCTCTAACTCACCTGGTAACGTTTGCCTGGTAACGTTCAAGTTCTCCTTGAAGACTAATTTAAATTTCACCTTTGTGAAGCCTTCTCTGACCCTTCCAGGCAGTTACTCACTCCCTCTTTGTTCTCAAAGCACTTTGTACACATCTTTATTATTAGCACTTTGTATTGGAGTTGTCTGTCTCCCTTCCTAGACTGTGAACTTCTCATCAGCAGAGACACTGTGAGTCATCTGTGAACCCCTCTGCCTGGCATGGGGCCTGGTACAGAGTGGGTGTTGGGAGAGAGGTTGTTGTTAAGATATGGTCTCGATATTCACCAGGAGATGCTTTAAAATCATGAAGTAGCATCTTTCATTCCTTGCTCTACTTTCGAAATGGCTCCTGACTCTCCCTACACTCTTTTAATGCCAGATCTTTCAATCTACCTGTATCTGAGCCCGTACTCTCTGCCTCCACTCTGGATACAATGGGTGAACTGTCTTTGATGCTACTTAAGGCCAGCTGCTCCCTGTGTCCACTGGATCACATGTCCTTCTTTTCTTGCAATTGTCCCCCTTCCTCCTTTGTTACTGATGTGTTCCCTTTTATAGCAAATTATTTCCACCAATATACAAATACTATACTTTCTCTCATCTAAACATACACACACACACTTCCATTTGAACCTATATCCTCTCCTGCTACTGTCCCATTTCTCTGCTATTATCTTATTCTCTCCTCAACCTACTCCTCTCAGCTTCATTTAATCTTGCCTTCCATGTTGCCAAATCCAAATGGTCAGCCCTCTTGCTCAGCTTATTGGACTCCTAAACTGCATTTGACACTACTGATCCCACCCTCTTCTAGAAACTCTTTCCTGAGCTTCTAGGACTCCACACCTCTTCCTCATCGTTCCTCTTCACTGGCCACTCCTTCCCAGTTTCCTTGGCTGGATCCTCCCCTCATCCTGATCTTAAAATGTTGAGATGCCCCAGGGCTCTGTCTTCAGATCTTCTCACTATCAAACTCACCCCTTTGTGAGCCCATCCAGTCTCATGATTTTATGTAACCATTTATATCCTGATAACACCTAGATTCCTACGTGCAGCCTCAACCTATCCCTTGAGCACCAGACTCAAGGCGAAATGCCTTCTCAGCATCTTTATTTGTAAGTCTAAAATGGAACTAAAACTTAACATATCCCAAAACAAATCTGTGATTCTCCCTACTTCCCTACTATCTCCCTAAGATTCCACATCTCAGTAAACAGCACCAAAATCCACCAGTATCAGTGCTCAGACCAAAAGCACTGAGCTTTTTAATGTTTCTTTCTCCCACATGTCACAACCATATAGTTCAGGAAATTCTCCTGGTGCTGCGTTCACATATATTATCTAGAATCTGACCGCTTCACACCACTCTCCCTGCTACAACTATTATCCAAGCAATAAGCTCTAATGATCTCCCTGCTTTCAATCTTTTGCAACCCAGTAGCTAGAATGAGCCTTTTGAAACAAAGGACCATGCTTAACCCTATACACATGTCACCATACATAGCTTCTTCCTTAACATTTGAAATATAATCCAAAATCCTTATCATGCTGCATGAGCTTCCACCAATTCTGACCCCATCTCATCATCTTTCACCCTCTCCCTTACTTACTGTGCTTCAGCCAGTGGCCTCCTTGCTATCCCTGAAACAAATGAAGCATGTTCCTGCCTCAGGGCCTTTTTATTTACTGTTTCCTCTAACAACAACATTCCCCTCTAATCCCTAAACTTCTGCAAGGCTCACTCCCTCATTTTATTCAGGTTTCTGCTCAGATTTGATTTACTTGAAGACATCTTCCTTGATTTCCTCACTATACCTTTATCTTGCTTTATGTTTCTTCATAGCACTTATTAATTTCCCATTATATGTGAAATATATTGATTTGCATTTTGTTTATTGTATGTCTCTCCCACTCCACCCATCAGATTGTAAACTCTACAAGGGCAGTACACTATTGCTTTCACTTACAGCTTTATCCCTAATGCCTAGAAAAAAACCCTGGTATACAAGAAGTATATTTATAGAATAAATGAATATCTGACTGGCTGAATGAATGAATCTACTTTTCCACTGTTCCTACCCTAGGCCGGGCTTCAATGTCTTCCATCCATGTGGTAGATAGCAAAATATGGCCATAACTTCCTCCTATCAAATGCACACTCCTCTGAAATGTGACTTTGCTATACCTCTTATCAAGAGATAGAGTCTATATCCCTATCCCTAGAATCTGTGTTGGGTTGGTGATTTGTTTTGACCAATAGAATGAGGCAGAAGTTAACTCTATACAACATCCGAAGCTAGACCTTAAGAGCCCTTGCAATTTCTACTTTTGGTCTCAGAATACTGCCCTGAGCCCATCGTGTTGTAAAGAAATTGAGGATGAAAGATCGTTTGAAAAGAGAGGTCCAGCTGGACCACTTAGCCCCCAGTCCACCTGCCAGCTGACTACAGCTATATGAGGGATCCCAGTTGAGATCTGTGGAAGAATGCACATCCAACAGACAAGATCAGGAGAAAGAATTGTTGCTTTAAGCCCCTAGATGGGGGACACTTTGTTATACAGCAACGGATAACTGATACAATCTCATTGATTGTTGTAGATCCATTCTGGGTTCTCCTCCCTCAATCTTACCAACTTCAGTTCAGTTCCACAGGTGGACACAGTGGCCACTCTAAATTCAACTCACACTAGATTAACAATTGTATTGAAATTCTTCAGAAGCTCCCCATATCATACATAGGACAACATGGAGTCTCCACATCACAGTGTTTGGAAATCCTCCCCCCTCCAGCATCTACAGAGCTCATCAGCTTCTTCTGCAAGTACAGATGGCACCTTCTGCAGGCTGAGCCCCTGTTGGGAGAAGCAGTTCTCAGATAGTGTGCATCAGAGTCACCCGGGGAACTTTGAAAAATTCCAGTGCTTAGACTCCTCCCCCAGAGACTCAGATTTGATCTGCCTGAAATGGGACCCGGGCAACAGTGTTTTTTAAAAGCTCCCAAGTGAGTGCTAATGTGTCGCCAGAATTGAGAACCATTGAGCTAAAGTGTCCAAAAGTATATTTTTAAATTGCTGATCCTGCCTTCAAGGAAATTGTGACTCTTCAAGGAAAGATTAAATTATGCTCAGTGCCCTTTTAGCATTAAGTAAGCAATATTGTGTTCTAAGTTTTGGGAAATAGGTAATAGACTCTATGAGAGCATTCTTTATTACTTGAAACATTAAATTATCAAAACTTTATTTCCTCAATTTGAAGACACACTCTTTTTATATTTTAATGTTGCCGAAATTAGGCTGCATCTTATCATTAATGTGTGCATTTGGTATTTCTTTATATTATGATAACACTATAATTAGACTAAACTCACAGACCCAAACTCACTGCTGTTAAGCCAATTCCCACCTTTAGTGACCTTCTAGGACAGAGTAGAACTGTCCCAAAGAGGTTCCAAGACTGTAGATTTTTACAGAAGGAGACTGCCACATTTTTCTGTCAGTAGTGACTTACAATCAAGGCAATATCTTTCTGGGGCCCAGCATTTCGCAAACTGCAAAATGCTATCACCTCTTGGATCCCAACTGATTTTCCCATTAATCTGATAAACTAAAGCTTTTTAATTTCATCCTCTGCCACCCTATGTAGTGCAGTTCTACGCTGCATGAATGCCACTGCCATGAGTCGAAATTGACTCAACGACAACCGGCTTGTTTTGGGTTTTGATGCTACAGTGTATTAAACATCTACCTTGGGCCAGATGCTATCCTAAGCATTTTGCAAATCCAATCTCATTTCCCGGCCCACTAGAGCCAGGAAAGGGTGGGAGTGGCTGGGGACCACAAAAGTGGCAGGATCCAGGTAGGAATTAGGTAAAAGGGGTGTAGAGAGGTTTCCAACAGGTAAGGGAGACAAATTCATCTGTCAGTTTGTCATTCTGTGGGGATGTGGGGCTTGCACATTGCTGTGAAGCTTGAGGCTGTGCCACTGGTGTTTCAAACTCCAGCAGGGTTGCACATGATGCACAGGTTTCAATGCAGCTTACAGACTGAGCCAGACTAGGAAGAAGGAAGAGGCCATCCACTTCTCAAAGAATTGGCCAGGCATAACATACTATTCAAAACATTGTTTCACCTGCTACTTTGGCAAGTAGCGACAGGGTCCAAAGCTAGACCTTAAGAGCCCTTGCAATTTCTACTTAGCCAAACAAAAGGCATATGAGTTGAACATGTACCTGAGGTAGATACACTTCTTGGAGAGAACAATCATGGGAGAAAGAAGGGCTGCTTATGCACAGGAAGACAGTTCAGGGGGGCAGGAATCCATGGAGAGATGGACACAAGGAAGAGGTAACTATTGGGAGGAAGTGGGAGGGGAGCTGTTTCATTGGGGTAAATTGTAGTCAATGTCATGAGACAACGTGTTTGTGAACTGCTGTATGGAAAGTGAATTTGTTCTGTAAACTTTCACCCAAATCACAATTTTAAAAAAATGGCCAGGGAAAACCTTATGAATAGCAGAGAAACACTTTCTGATACATTACCGGGCAACTATATGAATAGCTGGGAAAATTGTCCAACACAGTGCAGGAAGATGAGCCCTTTGGGTCAGAAGGCACTCAAAGTAGGACTAGGAAAGAGCTGCCTCATCAGCATAGAACCAACCTTAATGATATGGATAAAGTAAATCTTTCAGGACCTCCATGTGCTGATGTGACATGATGTAAATTGAGGAGAAACAGCTGCAAACATCCATTAATAATCAGAACATGGAATATATGTAGTATGAATCTAGGAAAATTGGAAGTTGTCAAAAATGAAAAGGAACAAATAAAGATTGATATCCTAGGCATTAGTGAGCTGAAATGGACCAGTTTTGGCCATTTTGAATCTGATGACCATATGATCTACTATGTCGGGAATGACAATTTAAAGAAGAATGGCATTCATCATCACAAAGGATGCTTCTAGATATGTCCTGAAGTTCAATGCTGTCAGTGATAGGATAATATCCATTCACCTACAAGGAAGACCAGTTAATAATATGATTATTTGAATTTATGCACCAACCACCAAAGCCAAAGATGAGGAAATTGAAGATTTTTATCTACTTCTGCAGTGTGAAATTGACCAAACATGCAATCAGGATGTGTTAATTATCACTGGTGACTGGAATGCAAAAGTTGGAAACGAAGAAGAATCACCAGTAGATGGAAAATTGGGCCTTGGTGACAGAAATAACACTGGAGATCATATGATAGAATTTTGCAAGGCTTATTCATTGCAAATATCTTTTTTCAACAACAAAAACAACAGCTATACATGTGGACTTCGCCAGATGGAGTACATAGCAATCAGACTAACTACATCTGTGGCAAGAGGTGATGAAAAAAGCTTGATATCTTCAGCCAAAACAAGGCCAGGAGCTGATTGTGGAACAGACCATCAACTGCTCATATGCAAGTTCGACTTGAAGTTGAAGGCAATTAAAACAAGTCCACAAAAACCAAAATATAACCTTGATTATATCCCTCCTGAATTTAGAGACCATCTAAAGAATAGATTTGATGCATGTAACACCAATGACCAAAAACCAGAAGAATTGTGGGATGACTTCAAGAACATCATCCATGAAGGAAGCAAAAGGTTATTAAAAATATGAGAAAGAAAGAAAAGACCAAAGTTGATGTCAGAAGAGACTCTGAAACTTGCCCTTGAGTGAAGAGTAGCTAAAGCAAATGGGAGAAATGACAAGATAAAAGAGCTGAACAGAAGATTTCAAAGAGCAGCTCGACTAGACAAAGCCAATTACTATAATGAAAAGTGCAAAGACTTGGAGTTAGAAAACCAAAAGGGAAGAACATGCTCAGCATTTCTCAAGCTGAAAGAACTGAAGAAAAAATTTAAGCCTCAAGTTGCAACGTTGAAAGATTCTATGGGCAAACTATTGAATGATGCAGGAAGCATCAAATGAAGATGGAAGGAATACAGAGAGTCACTGTACCAAAAAGGACTGGTCATTCATCCATTTCAGGAGATGGCATATGATCAAGAACCAATGGTATTGAAGGAAGAAGTTGAAGCTGCACTGAAGGAACTGGCGAAGAACAAGGCATTGACTGAATACCCATTGAGATGTTTCAACAAATGGATACCCCGCTGGAGGCACTCATTCTGCTGTACCAAGAGATTTGAAAGACAGCTACCTGGATAATTGACTGGAAGAGATCCACATTTGTACCCATTCCAAAGAAAGGTGATCCCTCAGAATGTGGAAATTATAGAACAATATCATTAATATATTATGCAAGTAAAATCTTATGGAAGATAACTCAAAAACGGGTTGCAGTAGTGTATTGACAGAGAACTTCCAGAAATGCAAGCTGGATTCAGAAGAGGATGTGGAACAAGGGATATCATTGCTGATGTCAGATGGATCTTGGCTCAAAGCAAAGAATACCAGAAAGATGTTTACTTGTGTTTTATTGACTATACAAAAGCATTTGATTGTATGGATCATTACAAACTGTGGATAACATTGAGAAGAATGGGAATTCCAGAACACTTAACTGTACTCATGAGGAACCTGTACATAGACCAGCAGGCTGTTTGAACAGAACAAGGGGACACTGCATGGTTTAAAATGAAGAAGGGAGTGTGACAGGGTTGTATCCTTTCACCATACTTATTCAATCTGTATGCTGAGCAAATAATCCAAGAAGCCGGACTATATGAAGAAGAACATGGAGGAAGAATCATTAACAACCTGTGATACACTGATGACACAACTTTGCTTGCTGAAAGTGAGGATGACTTGAAGTACTTACTGATGAAGATTGAAGAATACAGTCTGCAGTATGGATTACATCTCAATATAAAGAAAACAAAAATTCTCACAACTGGACCTGTAAGCAGCATCACGATAAATGGAGAAAAGATTGAAGTTGTCAAAGACTTCACATTGCTTGTTTCTACAATTGATGCCAATGGGAGCAGCAGTCAGACATCAGATGACATATAGCACTGGGCAAATCAGCTGCAAAGGACCTCTTTCAAGTGCTGAAGAGCAAAGATGTCTCCTTGAGGACTAAGTTGGGCCTGACACAAGCCATGGTATTTTCAATTGCCTGATATGCATGTGAGAGCTGGACAATGAATAAGAAAGACTGAAAAATTGATGCTTTTGAGCTGTGGTGTTGGCAAAGAATCCTGAAAGTACCATGGACTGCTAAAACAACTAACAGGTCTCTCTTGGAGAAGTGCAGCCAGAATGCTCCTTGAAGATGAGAATGGCCAGACTTCATCTCACACACTTTGATCATGTTGTCAGAAGGGACCATACCCTGGAGAAGGATGTCATGTTTGGTAAGGTGGAGGGTCGACGAAAGAGGGGAAGGCCCTCAACGAAATGGATTGACATAATGGGAGCAGCGATGAGCTCAAGTGTAGTAAGGATCATGGAGCTGGTGCAGGACCAGGTAGTGTTTCCTTCTGCTATGCATAGGGTCACTATGAGTTGGAGACGACGCGACGGCACCTAACAACAACAACAATCTCATTTAAGCCCATAGCAACCCTAAGTGTAACCACATTTTATGCATGAGAAATTTGAGACCAGGAGATGTAAAGTAACTTGCACATGGTCACATAGCTGGGAACCTTGGAGTATGTGGACTACAGTCCAACGAGACCTCCAGGATGCTATGGGGTTGTCAGTCAGGAGATGTCCTTCCCACTTGTTTCTCAGAATAAAGTGAGACACCTTGACAGGGCATTCAAGGCCTTTTATAATCCATCCCAAAGCTATATTGCAATGGTAATGAAAACTCCAGAGCCCTCTAGTAGAAAAAGTCATTAGCTGAGAATAAGAATCCCAATATTTGACAGTCTACTATGTACCAGATACTTTACACATATTACCTCTGATCCCCCCACAGGATTTTGGGTGAGGGTTTTTGCAGGGGCCTGGATTATTTTCACTGCTAAGCTTCCCTCCCTTTTCTTCTGGTTCAGCACCCTGGAGTCTCCTTGGAATATCACCTCTCACCCATATTCTGTAGACTTTGTGGAGTTGTTAATCAAGGTGGTCCTCCTTCCCTGGCCAAGGGGTGGGCAAATGACCCAAGTCATCACACCTTCCAGGGATCTGAACCTTGAAGAGAATCATACACAGTCAGGAAAAAAAAAAAAAAAGGTAGTGTTGGATCATCCCAGGGACAATGCCCCACTACTAATAATATTTATTGAGAATTTAGGACATGCAAGGCATTGTGATAAGTGCTTAAGTGCTGGTCAGACATAAATTCATGGAATCCTCACAACAATCCTAGGGGGTAGGTCCTGATCCACTCACTGTCTTCCCTGTGGAACTAATGAAGAAACTGAAGCAACACAGCAAGGTCACACAGCCAGGGTTTGGACCCAGACGGCCTTACTCAGGACCACAAGCTTCACCAGGAACTCTATAGCTTCTTGATTATACTCTTCCATAGATAGACACCGGAAGGAAGACTGGGTAATCTACTTCCGTAGAGATACTGCCTCAGAAGCCCAAGGAGGGGTCGCTAGTAGTCGGATTCGACTCGACAGCAGTGAGTTTGGTATTGTTTTTTAGGTACATTCTTCTGGCCCTTGGGCCATTTCTTTTTGTAACCCAGTTCTTTTTCCTTCCCCTAATCCAATCATCAGGACCCCTGGTGGCACAGGGGTTAAGTGCTCAGCTGCTAACCAAAAAGTTGGAAGTTTGAACCTACCAGCTGCTCCTCAGGATAAAGATGTGATAGTCTGTTTCTGTGAAGATTTATAGCCTTGGAAACCCTGTGGGGCACTTCTACTCTATCCTATAGGGTCATTATGAGTCAGCATTGACTCAGCAGCAAAGCGTTTTGTTGGGTTTAATTCAGTCATCTATACTGTGGCCTTCCAATAATTCACTTTTAATTCATGAGGCAGAGTAGGTTTCTGTTGCCTGTAACTAAGAATCCTAACTAATTAAAGTATTATTCCTCATTGCAGGTGAGGAATCTGAAGCTGTGGGGAGGTGAAGAGACTAAAATCACCACCTCGTCATAGCGATGATGATGATGGTGATGATGATGATGATGATGACAGTAGTAATAGCAGCTAGTATTTAACAAGCCCTTATTATAAGACAGACTCTGTGCTAGGAAATTTTTATATATTGTCTCTTTTAAACTTGAAAACAACCCCAGGAGGGAAAGAAATGTCACCTCTCTGAAGCTTGGGGTCTTCATCTATAAAAACAGGGACAATAATAGTAACAATCTCATAGAATTATTATGAAATTGCATGATTTAGCACAGAAAGAGCTCAACAAATGCTAGATTTATCATGTAAACCCTCTAAAAACCACCCTCACACACATTTTATAGATGAGAAAACTGAGGTTGAGAGAATTGATGTAACCTGTCTAGGGTCCTAAAGACAGAGATGGCAAACCAAACCTGAACCAGCCGCCTTGGAGTTGATTTAAGGGTGACAAAGCTGATGATTTTCCACCTCTGCTGTTTCTGCTATTTGTCCACTCTTTGCTCTCCCAGCACCATTCATGGACCACTCAAATACATGGGATTCTCCACCCCATTCTCCTTGAAAACTGAGTGAGCACAGTCCCCTGGGGGCCCTGCTGATTCCCTGCTCGCACCACTTCTCCTCCACATTGCACTGTCTGTGTCTCCTAGGACATCTCTTCCCCTAGGAGCTCTGTCTGTCAGCTTTGGCTTCTCAGTACCCAGAGGCTCAGCAGGCTCCAGGGAAACAGCTTGATGGAAAAGAAACAACATAGGCTTTGGAGTCCTGAGTTCAAATTCTGATTCCATCATTTAGTAAAACGGCTAACCGCCCAAAGCTTCAGCTTTACCAAATGTCATATGGGGACAATTGTTATACTTGGCAGGACTATTGTGAAGATATGATAGTGTGTGGAAAGCATATGGTGCATGTGCCTGGCACACGACAGGTGCTCAATTAATACTTGTTACCCTTCTCTATCCCCATTCCCCTTTTCGTGTGGCAAGGAGACACTGAGGCTGAGGCCTCTAAGACAAAGCTCAAAGATGGGAGTCCCCAGAGCTGGGAAACAGCTTGGCAGCTGGAGTGAGAGTGAGGAAGGATTCAAGGGTGGCAGAGATCAAAGGCTAAATTATGCAGATTATTCCTTTGTTCACTCGCCTTGGTGCCTCCTGGGGTGTGAAGAGAGGCAAACTCACACCATATGCACACAGATATATAAAACTACACATGTGCAAACCTTCACAGGAACCTGGCTGCACAGAAAATACACCCTACCTCATCGCACACACAAACACATACAATCTTGAGTGTGTAGTATGCTAACAAGTGCATATGTATACACATCGAACACAAAACTCATCTACATGGTTGGGCAGGCATTCAGAATCTCGCATGCTCACTGCACAGCCATGCAGGTTCATGCAGGCACATATATATGCACGGGCACATGGATATTCACAACTATAAGCCCACATGGTCATGCACACAAAGGCTTGTCCACGTGTGTACACATTCCCTTTTAAAATCCCTAACTCTAAATAGAAGCATAAGTTCCAACATATGTGCCTCCCTGTTGTTAGGAGAGAGGAGGCTTTAGAAAGACAGCTTTGCAAAAGAATGTCGAAAAACTGGCAGAAGTTCCAAGCACTGCAGGGAAGGTTGAAGAGATGGAGAATGGCCAGCAACTGGGTGAAAAGGAACAGAGGATAAAGGGGTCTCTTAGGGAGAAAAGAAGACCCTAGTCACCCAGCATCCGTCTAAGTCCCAATCAATCAAAGATTTATTATACCAGAAATCCCCAGATCTATTGATCACTGTGCCTACTCACAACCAAATAACACTCAATACACATACTTAACACTTCCTACAGGTTGGGCACTCACTGTTCTAAGCCCTTTACATGTATCAACTCATTAATCCTCACAACAATAATGAAGTATTTATTATTATTATTCTGAATTTTCAGATTGCAAAAACTGAGGAAGAATATCTCCCCTCTCCAAATAATAGGACACCCACATTCTGGCTTGACTCCAATTTCTTTCTTCCTTTTTAAAATAATGTTTTATTGTGTTTTCAGTGAAAATTTAAACAGCAAAATAGGTTCCTGTTACATAATTTCTACACAATTTGTTCAGTGACACTGGCTACATTTTACACAGTGTGTCAACTTTCTCATTATTTTCATTCTGGTTGTACCATTTCCAGTAATCTAGTTTCCCTGCTCCCTTGCTGTCTCAGCTTTGCTTTAGAGTAAGTGTTGACCATTTGGTCTCATATAAAGGAGCACAGCCCTCATGGGTGATATTGTTCATTTTATGAGACAATCTGTTATTTAGCTAAAAGATGAGCTCATGGAATAGTTTTGGTCCAAGGTTTAAAGAGTATCCCAGGGTGATAGTCTTAGTGAGTCCTCCAGCCTCAACTGGTCTAGTAAGTCCAGACTTTAAGAATTTTAGTTTTGTTCCACATTTTGCTCCCATTCTGTCAGGATCCATCTATTGTGTTCTTGATCATTGAGCACTAATTTCTGAGTACCTCTCAGGACTTGTCTAGGTGGATGTCATCTCCAAGATTCCCCACTGACTGACCCCCTCCTCAGTCCTAGACTCACCGCTTCTCTTTCCTTGGTCTATGACCAGGGACCATTGCCCTCCACTCACACTCATTCATTCATCTCCATGCAGGACATGAATCATTTACTCGTTCTCATGACCTATACCAAAGAAAGTGAATTAGTTATTTGGAAAATGTAGGTGGGAAAGGAGAGAAGTTCAAGACCTGCCTTACTGGGAAAGATGTTTCCTTGGCTTTGTTGAGGTATTAATTAATATGCAAAAACCTGCAATTACACTTAAAGTGTACGATTAGATGAGTTTGACCTAAGTGTTGTGTGCTGCTGAGTGGATTCCACCTCATAGCAAACTCAGGGGACAGAGTGGAACTACCCCGTAGGGTTTTCCTAGGCTGTAATCTTTACAGGAGCAGGTCACCAGGTCTTTCTCCCAAAAGCTGCTGGTGGGTTCAAATCATCACCATTTCGTTTGCAGCTGAGCACTTAACTGTTGTGCCACCAAGTCTCCTATTTTGCCATAAGGACAGACACACACACACAACTACCACCACAATCAAGATAATTAATACAGTCATCATTTCCAAAAGTGAGAAGTGATGTTTAAGATGAAACTTCAAGCAGGAGTTGGCTAGGTGAAGGGGAAGGGAGGAAGGACAAGAGAAGGGACCTACTTACTAAGACTTAATGGTAAGACAAACTGAAAGAAGCTCCCAGTTGCTAAAACACAGTCTTAGGGTGGAGGGAGGGTAGAACACTTTCAGGGTCAGATGATAGTGAGCCTGAACTGGTCCAGCCCCCAGCCTCAGGCCAGCTCTTGCGGTCCAGGCCTGTCACAGTCTTCCCATCCAGCAGGAAGGCCAGGCTGGTGCCAGGTTGAAGGCAAATGGAAATGTTTTTCCCACAGACCAAGAGAGAGCACAGCTCTCACTGATCCAAGGAGGCCACTGCCCCCTAGTTCTGGAGGCTAAGCCCACAGAGCCTATGGCAGCACACATCCTTGGCTCCAAGCACACAACCAATTTATTGTTCGTTTTCTTTCCCTATAAAGATTCTTAAAATTGATTTTGAAGTTATTATTTTGAATATTTTCTTACTGTGGTAAAATACACACAAAAGTCACCATTTGAACCATTTTGAAGTATAAACTTCAGTGGCATTTAGCACATTCACAATGCTGTAGAACCATCGCCTCTATCTAATTCAGAACATTTTCATCATCCAAAAAGGAAACTCTGTCCCTATTCAGCAGTCACTCTACATTCCCTCCTCCCCACAACCACTGGCAACCACTAAGCTGCTTTCTGTCTTCATGCATTTTCTTATTCTGGATATTTCATATAAATGAAATTGCAAAACCTTTTGTGTCTGGCTTCTTTCACTGAACACAATGTTTTCAAGGTCCAACTATGTTGTAATATGTATCACGTACTTCATTCCTTTTTATGGGTGAATAATATTCCATCGTGTGTATACCAGATTTTGTTTATCCATTCACTAGTTGATGGACCTTTGGGTTGTTTCCACCTTTTGGCTATTGTGAATTGTGCTGCTATACATATGCGTGTGCAAATTTTTGTTTGAACACCTATTTTAATTCCTTTGGCTATATACATAGGGATGGAATTGCTGGGTCTTGTGGTAGTTTTATGTATAACTTATCAAGGAACCACCAAACTGCTTTCTTTGAAGACATTTTAAAGTAGCCTAAGTGTCTATCCAGATACGATCAATGTTAGTGTTTAAGTGTATGTCCTTCCAGACCTTTCTCTATACCTAACTATTGTACAAGTACATTATTTGCTTTTGTAAAGAGAGCAAATGCAGATCTTTGCTCATATTTAAAAATTTAACAATGTATTTTACATGTTTTCATGTCCATAAATATAGTTCTACAGTATTATTTAAAACAATGTTTTACTATTGTTTTAAAGAGTGCTGTGATAGACTTTCTTGCTTGTATGTACACCTGCACACAATTTCTTAAGTATTTCCTTTACATGGCTCAAGAATAGAATTGCACATTTTTTAAAAAATATTTTATTGAGAAATTAAAAAAAATTAAGAGTTTTCATATGTATTGCCAAATTGCCCTTCAGAAAAGTTGAACCAAATTTTACTCAGATTTGCAAGACATGAGAGTGTTTCTCTCACCACACCATTGCCAGTATATATTAGGTTGTTGTTATTGTTGTGTGCCATCCAGTTGGACCCGACTCATAGTGACCCCTCCTTGGGTTTCCAAGGCAGTGTGGCTATGGAAGCAGATTGCCCAACCTTCCTTCCAAGGAGTGGCTGGTGGGTTTGAACCACCAGCCTCCTGGTTAGCAGTCAAGTGCCTTAGGCACTATGCTATATTGGGTACTGGTAGGTTTTTCCTCCCTTCTAAAGTTGATTGACTAAACCATAGCATCATATGCTCCTTTAATTTAACAAGGTTAAATATTTTTCATGATTATTATCCATTGTATCATTTCTACACTCATAGATTTCTTTTGCCTTTTTTAACTTAAAAATAATTTCATTACTTTTTCTAGTTATTAAAACACCACACGCATGTAGTAGATAATTTAGAAAATACTAACTAATCTAAAGAAGGAAATAAAATCTAGTCAGAATTCCACAACCCAATGTTACCCATGGTTAACCATATTGTGGATTTCTTTCCAAACAGAAAGGGTTAGAAGTAAAGAGATCATATATTTAGAAAACAAAAATAAGATCATGTCTACATAGTTTTACAGACTTTTAAATAATGACTCATATAGCTGTAATTTTCCTGTGTTATTAGGTAATGTTTTAAAAACATGCTTTTAATATGTGCAAAATGCAAATATGTCATCATTTATTCAATAATTACCCTGTTTTGGACATTTAGGTTCTTTTCGATTTTTTGCTTTCATAAATAACAATGATGAACATCTTTATACACAAGTCTTTGCATTTTTTATTATTTCCTTAGCATAAATTCCTGGAGGCAAACTTTCTAGATAGAAAGACATGAAGTTTTGGGGTTTTTTTTAAAGGTTTTGGTACATATTGTCAAAATCTTTTCCAATTTACACTGTTATCAGTCATGTAAGGAAGTTTCTCTTTCTCTAGTTTAGGGCTGACTTTCCAAATTTGCCAATGAGAACATGTCACTAACCTTTTCTGCTTCCAGATTGACCCTCTTACAAATTACTCTCCACATGTCACCAAACTGATCCTCCTCAAACACAGATCTGATTGAGTCACCTCCGTGCCTAAAACCTTCTGTAGCACGCTACTACTACCTGCAGGATAAAATCCAAATTCTTTAACCCCATGCCCTACATTTGAACCACACGAGACACTTATTTGTTGCTTTCCATTCTGATGTAGGGCCTTTCCCCACTCTTCTCCTGGCCTGGAAACCTTTCTCCCTTCTTCACTTGGCAAAGACCCCCTGGGCCTCTGAGCTCCAGCTCAATGTCTACTTCCGATTCCCCCTTCACTCCCACCCCATGACACCATGTTCACACCTTGTCATTATTTGCTTGTGTGCCCAGATCCTCTGCTGTAATGTGAATTCTTACAGAAACAGTCGTGCTCACATCAGCCTCGTCGCTATGAGTCGGGGCCGACTCGACGGCACATAACAACAACAACAACAACAAGTGCCCAGACTAATGCCTGGCACAGAGTAAGGTCTTGATCAGTGTTTGTTGATGGAGAACTGTGTCTCTGGGATAATTTAATATTTGATTATAGAACGCACATTCTGACACAAAAGCTGTCATCGAAGACATATAAATTAAAACACAAAACTTCTCTTCAAAATGTCTCCCAAGAACAGCTGGGTCAGAGCAGTTGGCTAGCTGCTAAGGTGTTTAATAAAATCCCAGTTAATTAACAAGGAAAAAATTCCTTTGTGGTTTGCTTCACAATGGAAGGCAGCAAGAATCTCATGCTGGAGGCAAATGCAAGTATTGCTTCAGGTTTCTTTCAGAAATTCTAGAGTTAAGAGGATTAAAGGGAGAGAGAAGCTGGCTACAGAAGGGCTACCTTCGTTCTCTCCTTGTCTCCTAGTCTGGCATTGCCAACCCTCCGCATGCCTCTGTATTGATGCTGGGAGTATAAATTGGCACAATCACTTTGGGGAGCATTTTGACAGTACGACAATGTCTATACACTTTGGCCTAGCATTGCACTATTGGGAGTCTAAACTACAGAAATACCAGCTGAAGTGTGCAAGGATGTGTGTATGAGGATGACTTGTTACAGCATTGTTTGTGGAAAGCATAAACAAACTATGCTTTACCCAGGCACAGAATACCAAGCAGATGTTAAAAATAGATCAGTAAGTTCTGAGATGAAAGCAAAATCCTATATAGGACTTCATTTTACAAAACATTTTGTTGTTGTTGTTTTCATTTTATAAAACTATATATAAGTAAGTATGCAAAACCACACATATAGCTTATGTTCTGGTTACCTAGTACCACTCTGACAAGAATATACCACAAATGGGATGGCTTGAACAAACAGGAGTTTATTCTCTTACAATTTGGAGGCTTTAAGTCCAAGTTCAAAGTGCCAGGATCTAGGGGCTGGGTGAAAGCCCCTCAACCTTGGGCTTCAGCTCTACCTCCTGCTCGGCCCACTGGAGCTAGAGGCTTTTCTTCACTCAGACAGCTGCTGGCTGCCGAGGCTAACAAGCCCAAGGTTGACAAGTAAAAAAGTACAGTCCCAATATTACCACACAACATGACAGGCCACTAATTCAAATCTAGATGAAGTTCCAAGATTGGCAGGGCACGGCAGGGTGTTGAACAATGACTTGGCTAAATGCAGCGTTCAAGCATGCCATGAGCTAGATTCCATTCACAAAGCTTTTTTATATATATGGGAAGCAGACCACATACCCAAACCAGCTACTCATCTGCTCCAATAGACTCCTCCATGGAGTTAATTACCATTCTCACCATGGGGAATAACTACATTCAGCTGCCCAGCCACTCAACCAGGCCCAGTGAAGTTGAAACACAAATTTAACCACCACACCTTATAAACATATAAGAAAAGATCAAATTTATGCACCAACCATTAATACTGAAGATGAAGAAATTGAAGATTTTTACCAAGCTCTGCTGTCTGAAATTGACCAAACATGCAATCAAGATGCATTCATATTTACTGGTGATTGGAATGCAAAAGTTAGAAACAAAGAAAGAAACATCAGTAGTTGGAAAATAAGGCCTTAGTGATAGAAACAACGCTGGAAATTGCATGATGGAATGTTGCAAGACCGATGACTGATTCATTGCAAATACCTTTTCTCAACAACATAAATGGTGACTATACACATGGACCTCACCACATGGAATAGACACAAATCAAATCAACTACATCTGTGGAAAGAGAGGATGGAGAAGCTCAATATCATCAGTCAGAACAAGGCCACGGGCTGAATGTGCAAGTTTAAGTTGAAACTGAAGAAAATTGAAACAAGTCCCCCAGAGCCAAAATAAGGCCTTGAGTATATCCCACCTGGATTTAGAAACCATCTCAAGAATAGATTTGCTGAAGAGAACACCAATGCCTGAAGACGAGACAAATTGTGGGATGACATTAAAAGCATCATACATGAGTAAAGCAAAAGGTCATTAAAAAGGCAAGGAAGAAAGAAAAAGGCAAAATAGATGTCGGAAAAGACTGTGAAACTTGCTCTTGAATAGCTAAAGTGAATGGAAGAAATGATGTAGTAAAAGACTTGAGCAGATTTTCAAAGGGTAATTCAAGAAGAAAAGCAAAAGTATTATAATGAAATGTACAAAGACATGGAGTTAGAAAACCAGAAGAACACACTCAACACTTGTCAAGCTGAAAAAACTGAGGAAAATATTCACTCCTCGAGTTGCAATCTCTGGTAGCATAGTGCCTAAGGCACTTGACTGCTAACCAGAAGGCTGGCAGTTCAAACCCACCAGCCACTCCTCAGAAGGAAGGTTGGGCAATCCTACTTCTGTAGTGATACTGCCTTGGAAACCCAAGGAGGGGTCGCTATAAGTCGGGGCTGACTCAACGGAAAACAACAACAACAACAACATGAGCAAAACATTGAACAATGCAGGAAGCATCAAAACATGATGGAAGAAATACACAGTTACTATACCAAAAAGAATTGGTTGATGTTCAGTCATTTCAAGATGTAGAATATGATCAAGAATGAGTGGTAATGGAGGAGGAAGTCCAAGCTGCACTGAAGGCATTGGCAAAAAACAAGGTTCAAAGAATTGGTGGAATATCAATCGAGATGTTTCAACAAACAGATGCAATGCTGGAAGTGCTCACTCATCTATGCCAAGAACTTTGGAAGACAGCTACCTGGCCAACTGACTGGAAGAGATCCACATTTGCACCTGTTCAAAGAAAGGTGATTCAACAGAATGTGGAAATTACTGAACAATATCGTTAATATCACACACAAGTAAAATTTTACTGAAGATAATTCAAAAATGGTTGCAGCCAGAAATTGAAGCTGGATTCAGAAGAGGACGTGGAACAAGGTATCATTGTTGATGTGAAATGGATCTTTGCTGAAAGCAGAGAATATGCAAAAAATGTTTACCTGTGTTTTACTGACATGCAAAGATATTGGACTGTGTGGATTATAACAAATTATGGACAACACTGTGAAGAATGGGAATTCTGGAATGCTTAATTGTGCTCATTAGGAACTCGTGCATAGACCAAGAGGCAGTTGCTGGAACAGAACAAGGGATGCTATGTTGTTTAAATTCAGGAAAGGTGTTTGCCAGGGTTCTATCCTTTCATCATACTTGTTCAATTTGTATGCTGAGCAAATAATTAAAGAAGCTGGAGCATATGAAGAGGAAGGTGGCATCAGGGTTGAAGGAAGATTCATTAACAACCTGAGATGTGTAGATGACACAACCTTGCTTGCTGAAAGTGAAGATTTGAAGCACTTATTGATGAAGATCAAAGATTGCAGCCTTCAGTATGGATTACACCTCAACATAAAGACAACAAAAATCCTCACGTCTGAAGCAACATCTTGATAAATGGAGAAAAGATTAAAGTTGTCAAGGATTTCATTGTACTTGGATCCACAATCAAAACTCATAGAAGCAGCAATCAAGAAATCAAATGATGTATTGTATTGCACAAATCTGCTGCAAAAGACCTCTTTAAAGTGTTGAAATGCAAAGTTGTCACTTTGAAGACTAAGGTGCTTCTGACCCAAGCCATGGTATTTTCGGTTGCCTCATATGCATGCAAAAGCTGGACAATGAATAAGGAAGATCAAAGAAGAATAGATGTCTTTGAATTATGGTGTTGGCAAAGAATAGTGAATATACCACGGACTGCCAGAAGAATGAACAAATCTGCCTCAGAAGAAGGACAGCCAAAGTGCTCCTTAGAAGTAAGGATGGCGAAGAACATCCCATGCTCATGGATAGGAAGATTGGACATTGTGAAAATGTCAATTCTACCCAAACAATCCATACATTCAATGCAATCCCAATCCAGATCCCATCAATATTTTTTAAGGATATGGAAAAACCAATCACTAACTTTTATGGAAAGGAAAGAGACCTCAGATAAACAAAGCACTATTGAAGAAGAAGAACAAAGTAGGAGGTCTCACACTGCCAGATCTCAAAACCTACTATACAGCCACAGTAGTCAACACTGCCTGGTATTGGTTTAATA
>NW_006921624.1:1232136-1248528 GCF_000298275.1 Orycteropus afer afer | reverse complement strand
AATGACATATCTGACAAGAGATTTATCTCTAGAATCTCTAGAAAACTCCAACACCTCAATAACAAAAAGACAAATAATCCAATTTAAAAATGGGCAGAAGACATAAATAGACACTTCACCAAGGAGGATATTCAGGCGGCCAACAAATATATGAAGAAATGCTTACTGTTATTAGCCATTAGAGATGCAAATCAAAACAACAATGAGATAACATCTTGCCCCAACACTAGTAGCAAAGTTCAATAAGACAGAAAATGACAAATGCTGGCGAGGATGCGGAGAGATTGGGACTCTCATACACTGCTGGTGGGACTGCCGAATGGTACAACCCCTGTGGAAACAGTATGGGAATTCCTTAAAAGTTGGAAATAGAAATACCATTTGACCCAGCCATTCTGTTTCTAGGTATATATCCTAAAGAAGTGAGAGCCATGACAAGAACAGACACATGCACACCCATATTCATTGCAGCACTATTTACAATAGCAAAAAGTTGGAAACAACCGAGGTTTCCATCAACTGAGGAACGGATAACCAAACTATGGTACATACACACAATGGAGTACTATGCAACGTTAAAGAATAATGCAGAATCTGCAAAACACCGCATAACGTGGATGAACTTGGAGGCCATTATGATGAGTGAAATAAGTCAATCATAGAAGGACAAATATTGTATTAGTCTGTTATTATAAAAGTCAAGGAAAGGTTTATATATGGAAGGAAATTTTCCTTGTTAGTTATCAGGGGTGGGAGGGGAGGGGAGGGAACACTGTTAGATAGTAGAGATAAGTATTGATTTAGGTGAAGAGAAGGGCAATGTACCAAATGTGAGTGATCAACATGGTGGCATTGAGGAAGAGGAAGATATGGGAGGTACAGACAACAAAGATTAATCCTTTTGCATATAGAGTACTGCATTGTCAATGAAGGCAAACATGGGTATATGGGTGGATAGATGGGTGGACAGGCTGAACTATTAGGTGTGTCTATGCAGCAGGGAGTGTACCCAAGATCACGTATAGGGTTGGCAGACAATGGTTCTACAAGTGTATTTGTGTGTTCTATAAGAATTCCCAGGTGTATAATAGAACTAACAAGGATCAAGGTTGTAATCACTTCTTGGTCAGAGCCAGCTACCCAAAGGGAGCGAGTAGTTGAACCTGTGGGCTTGGGACCATAGTTGCAGAGACATCGAGCTCAATTGGCATAACATACCACACAAAACATTGTCCCACCTCCTACTTTGGCAAGTAGCGACTGGGATCTTAAAAGCTTGCAAGCAGCCCTCTAAATGCAATGATGGGTCTCTCCTCGTCCAGAGCAAAGAAGAATGAAGAAAACCAAAGATTCATGGAAACAATTAGTCCTAGCCACTGGTACACCATGCGATCTGCAGCCTATGCAATTATGAGACCAGAAGAACTAGATGGTGCCTAGCTACCACTGTCAACCATTCGGAGGGGGATTTATGTAGGAGATCCGAGATAGAGAGGGAGAACAATGTGGAACAAAACTCAAAATCATTTTGGGGAAAAAAAACAGGTACCAGGTTTGCTGGTCTGATAGAGCCTGGTGGAACCACTGAGACTATGGCCCCTAGCTGCCCTTCAGGTCTGGAATTGAACCCACACCTTTGGCTTCCAACCAAACCAAAGACAGGCATGAGTTGAACATTTACAACCTAGGTAGATACACTCCTTGGAGAGAACAATCATGGGAGAAAGAAGGGCTGTTTATGCACAGGGAGACAGCTCAGGGGACAGGAGAGCATGGAGGGATGGAAGGACACAGGGAGGAAGTGGGAGGGGAGCTGTTGCATTGGTGTAAATTGTAGTCAGTGTCATAAGACAAAGTGTATGTGAACTGCTGTATGGAAAGTGAATTTGCTCACAATTAAAAAAAAAAAAAAAAAAGAGAGAGAAGCCAGGATGATGAGACTTCATCTCCTGTAGTTTGGGCATGTTATTAGGAGGGACCAGTCCCTAGAGAAGGAAATCATAGTTGGTAAAATAGAGGGTCAATGAAAAAGAAGGCTCTCAATTGGCTGCATTGACACAGTGGCTGCAACAATGGGCTTAAATGTAGCAACGGTTGTGAGGCAATGTTTCATTCTGTGGTATGTAGGTTAGCTAGGAGCTGAAACTAACAACAAGGAAAATACTTAACAGGATAACATCAAACTCTGGGGGAGCTCTGTGGGGGGATGAAGGAGTACCTTCACTTTTACCCAACTAAGAGTTGCTTCCATTTTCACAAGTGTGTATTCATTTTGTAGTTTAAGGGAAAAAAAAAACAAAATCCTTCACAAAGCTGACTCCCAACCATCTTTTCAGTTTTGACTCACAGGGCTTCCTCATTCCAGGGATAATCGAGTTAGAATAATCACTAAAAACCGTCAATTTTTTAAAAAGCATGTCATATTTATTATGTGGTTTGATTATTGTCATCTCTGTTTTACATATCAGGAAACTTAGATTAATGAATTCTAGTTTTTAATTTATCAAATTCTCAAAGAAAAAAAATCATATCCAATGATAGCGCAAATGCTAATAAATAGACCCCCTACAATCTGCTAATAGATTCCCAAATCAAACCCATTTCCATTGAGTCAATTCCAACTCATAGTAACACTATAGCAACGCTATAGGGCATAGAACTGCCCAGAGAGTTTCCAAGGCAATAATCTTTATGGAAGCAAACTGCCTCATTCCCCGCCCCTCCACTGGTGGACCGGCTGGTGGGTTCGAACTGCCTACCTTTCAGTTAGAAGCTGAGTGCTTAACCGCTGCACCACCAGAGCTCCTACAATCTGCGAGTAGGAGTGTAAATTGGTGTAAAAGCCTTCTAGGGAGAAATTTGGCAATACGTATAAAAATCGTTCAAAATCTTTATATCCTTTATCCCAGCAATTCCTTGTCTAGAAATTTATCCCAAGGACATAATTAAGACACAGAGTTTCAGCTACAAGGATGTTCATTTAGAGGATGTTTATGATACTGAAAAATTGGAAACCACTTCAATATCTAAGAATAGAAAATTACTTAAATAAATTATGCTACGTTCATATGAACAAATACTATAAAGTCATTAGTGGTGAAGAAGCATATTTAATGACAGGAAAAATGGTTCATGATACATTTTCAGAAGTAGGTCACAAACAGTATGTATTAGATGAGTCCATTTTTGTTAAAAAGAGGAAGAAAGTATATGTAACGTGTAGATAAAAGGTGGAAGCAATCACACCAAAATGTTAGTACTGACTTCACAGAAGTGAGACTTCAGGGAATTTTTTTCCTTCTTCCCTTTTTTCTTCTTTTCTTAATTGTAGTTTCACAATTTCCCCTTGCTAAATTTCAATGAGCCCTAGGAGCTCTGGTGGCATAGTGCCTAAGGCACTTGACTGCTAACCAGAAGGCTGGCAGTTCAAACCCACCAGTCACTCCTCAGAAAGAAGACTGGGCAATCTACTTCCATAGAGATACCACCTCGGAAACCCAAGGAGGGGTTGCTATGAGTTGGAACTGACTCGATGGCAGTGAGTTTGGTTTGGTTTTTGTTTTTGGTGTCTCAATGGTTAAGCTCCCAGCCACTAACCCAAAGGTCAGTGGTTTGAACACACCAACAACTCTGTGGGAGAAAAGACCTGGCAATTTTCTCCTGTAACGATTACAGCCTAGGAAACCCTATGAGGCAGTTCTACTCTGACCTCCAGGGTTGCTGTGAGTCAGAATTGACTCGATGGCACATAACAAATTTCTTACAGTGGGATTATATCACTCTTAATAAGATAAAGTTGTATTAAAATTTGTTTAGAAGATTCTCATCCTTGCTTCTCCCCCCATCCCCCAACAACTTTTGTGGTCTGCCTTTGTGCCTTCCTCTCTCTCTCTTACATTCCTACCCTCTCCCCTCCATACTTCCAAATCCTTCCATTCTGCCAGGCCATCTCCTCCAGGAAGTCTACTATGATTCCTCTGGCTTCTGGACTCCCTAGCTCACAATCAACTTTCTGTCCTGCTTGCATGGTCATGTGAGATTTGCTGTCAAAGCATTCTGGGACATAGCTCATCAGCCCAGGAAGTTTAAGGATCTCCAAAGTGATTGATCAGTCCCTGGTCCTTTAAATTCCTCTGGCTACTTACACAAGGTAGATATTTGAGTGCCTGAAGTCCAGCAGTTCTCAAAAGTCTCTGCCTCTGACATTCACCAGTAGCCTCTCCCACTCACTGGTTCCACTCTGTTCTTCATATTTGGCTCACTAATTCCTTGGCTTCATCCCAAAGCTCCCAGTGCTCTCTGATGTTTGTTCTGTGGGTTCGCCTTGCTCTGACCACTGTTCTGCATATGATTTAGAGTTCACCTTCTGGTTGCATTGATATTCTGGGTATTAATCCAGGCCACCTTCCTTCAGGCCCTCAAGCCCTTCACCAATCACCTACTCAAAGGCAGGGGATGATTTAAACCATCACTTTCATCAACTAAGCACCTACTGTGTGTTAGTCCCTGGGTGGTGTAATTGGTTAAGCACTCAGCCACTAACTGAAAAGTTGATGGTTTGAAGCCGTTCAGAAGTGTCTCGGAAGAAAGGTACTTACTTATTTGTGTCCAAAAAGTCACAGCCTTGAAAATCCTATGGAGCAGTTCTACTCCACACACATTCAAACCTGGTTGTTTTTTCCTTTTTTTATTGTGCTAGGTGCTTTACATAAGGAGCCCTGGTGGCACAATTTAAGTTCTCAGCTACTAACTGGAAGGTTGGCATTTTGAGCCCAGCCAGCTGGACCACAGGAAAGAGATCTGGTGATCTGGTCCTGTAAAAATTACAGCCTAGGAAACCTATGGGGCAGTTCTACTCTGTCCCAGTGAGTGGCTCTAAGTCGGAATCAACTTGATGGCTCTTGATGACAACAAATCCTTCACATGCCAATCTCCTTTAGTCTGTAAAATAATATCAAACATACCTATTCTTACTCTGTACTGCACTCAAATTTCTACAAGCACTCACACTCTTCAGAGTATGAAAGAGAGACTCAGAGAGGTAGTGAGTTACCCAAGCATAGAATTAGTAAGGAAAGGGTGATGCCGCGTTTTGCATAAAGTTTGCGTGAGTGCTAAGTTCATGCCCTTAACTGCTGCCATATAGTGATCTTAGAGTCACCCTGTGGGATAGGTATGACACTTAGAAAACTGAGTTTCAGCAAGTTAAGTCATGTTTCAAGGTCAGTTCAGCACAA
Organism: Orycteropus afer afer; assembly: GCF_000298275.1. NCBI lineage: Eukaryota > Metazoa > Chordata > Mammalia > Tubulidentata > Orycteropodidae > Orycteropus > Orycteropus afer. The sequence goes on along the minus strand of NW_006921624.1, from coordinate 1,243,291 downwards.
CATCAGGAGAGCCTGGGAGCTGGGCAGTAGGAAGATGTTGGTCTTAGTGAGAGGGACTGACTGTATGAATAAGAGGGTCACAAAAATGGAGAATCGGATGCAGATCAGGAATGGGGTCAAAAACACAGGGATCCAAGGCTGTGCTGTGACCCTGGCACTTCTGGTTGAGAAGTGAAAGCTAACAAGAGAGCCTTTCCAGGACTCCCTTCCCCACCAGCAACACTACCTACCTGTTTGAGACAGTACAGCCAATCCTAGACCTTACCTGCCATGACTGGCTGTACTTGACCTTAGGTTCAGGGACTATGTGGAGTTGTGTGAGGTGTGAGGGGTGAAGGTGAGGGCTCAGAGCTTCTGCTCTCTTGGAGTGGGTTAGATAGGATGGCACTGTCACTGTTCATCTGATAGACTGTGAGCTGCCATGAACAGGCAAATGCCTCACCACTTCTGACCCACTGAGAACATACTTCACTCTGCCTACAGCAGACTGGTGAATCTGGGCCCCAGACTTCTTGGCTCAGGTCCTGGCTTTGCCTCTAACTTGCCCTGGGACTTTGGGCACATCACTTTCCCTTCTGGTGCTATAAAGGTTCCCCATAGGGCTGTGGGAGCAATGGAGTGTGAGAAAGTTTTTTGAGAACTAGAGTCAAGAATAGCCAGCACCCTCGTACACTGCTGGTGAGAATGTAAAATGGTGTAGCTGCTGTGGAAAACAGTCTGGCAGCTCCTCCAAAAGTTAAACATAGAGTTGCCATATGACCCAACAATTCTACTCCCAGGTATATACCCAAGAGAGATAAATATGTGTATTCACACAAAAACATGTCCACGAATGTTTATAGCAGAATTATTAATAATAGCCCCAAAGTGGAAACAACATAAATGCCCACCAACTGATGGATGGATAAGCAAAAAGCTATGTCCATACAATGGAACGTTACTTGGTAACAATAGGAATGAAAGACTGATACATGTTACAATATGGATGAACCTTGAAAACATTATGCTTAGTGAAAGACGTCAGACACATATTGTGTAATCCCATTTATATGAAATGCCTAGAATAGACAAATCTATAAACAGAACTAGAAAGTAGATTAGTGGTTGCCAGGGAGCAAACGGGGGGAGAGGGAATGAGGACTGACTGCTAATGGGTGCAGGGTTTCTTTTTGGAGTAATGAAAATGCTCTGGAATTAGGTAATGAGGATGTTAGTATAACCTTGTGAATATACCAAAAATCACTGAAATGTACACTTTGAAAGGTTGGATTTAATGGCATGTGAGTTAAATGATAATAAAAATAATAATAATAAAATCCTAGCTAAAATGTACGTGGTGTTCAATACCTTCTGGGTCTGTTAAGTATTCCCTGTGTATTACCTTATTCAATCTTCACAACAACCTATAAGGGAAGAACTCTTACTATCCCTATTTTTATAAATGAGGAAATTGAGGCAGGGGGACATTCAATATCTTGCTCAAGGTTACTGCTATGGATTTACTTGTGTCCCCAAGAAATAGTGTTGTAATATTAGTTATAACCCCACTTGGAAATAGTTTGTCTTTGATATGTTAGTAAGACAATATTGTTGTTGTTGTTGTTATGTGCCGTCGAGTCGGCCCCGACTCATAGCGACCCTTCCTTGGGTTGCCGAGGCAGTATCACTACAGAAGTAGATTGCCCAACCTTCCTTCCAAGGAGTGGCTGGTGGGTTTGATACGCCAGCCTTCTGGTTAGCAGTCAAGCGCCTTAGGCACTATGCTACCAGAGGTCCTAAGACAATATTAGCATAGGGTATATCTTGAGTCGATCCCTTTTGAGATGTAAAAGAGGTTAAACAAGAGATGGGGTAAGATAGATGCCAAGACACAAGGAGATCTCCAAGGAACCGGGAGTCAGAAGCTAAAGAGACACGGACCTTCCTCCAGACCAGAAAGAAAGACTTCCACAAAAGCCAGCACCCTGAATTAGAACATCTAGCCCTTAAACTGTGAGAGGATAAATTCCTGTTTGTTAAAGCCATCCACTTGTGGTATTTCAGTTATAGCAGCATTAGATAACTAAGACAGTCACACAGCTACCAAACTGCCATCAAGTTGATTCTGATCATAGCAACCCTTTAGGTCAGAGTAGAACTGCCTCATAGGATTTCCAAGGCTATAAATCTTTATGGAAGCAATCTGTCTCATCCTTCTTCCACTGAGCTGCTTGGTGGCTTGAACTGCTGACCTCTTGGTTAGCAGCTGACTGCTTCAACCTCAATGCCACCAAAGCTCCTCATGCAGCTACAGTGCTATGCAAATGGATGGCCAGTATGGGCTGCATGGGCTCCTCTGAGACCTCGTAGTACTTTTGTATAACTTTTTCACATGACAAGTCTCACTGCCCATCTTCCCCACCAGGCCATGGGGGCTTGGAGAGCAGACATCTTATTCGCTAACTCCCCAGAACCCAGCTCAAAGCCTGGCTCACAAATGTTTGTTGAATAGAAAGAGCAGTATGCTTATCTTTGCCCTCTCGGCTGGTTTGCAGAGAAATTGACTTTTCACAAAAGCACAGCATCCGCTGTGAAATCTGAAGGCTGCCAGATGCCGCTTTACACTCACCCTGAGGTTGCTCAGACGAGAGGCAAGAACCACCTCAAATCGAGACAAAATGCATTTGTGGTTTTGAAGGAAAGTCGTTAGAAGACAAAGCCTGTCTTCCAAGGCCAAGGTTGCTCCAATTCCGTTTACTTAAAGTAGAGAGAAGACAATCTCTGCCCCGATGGGTCTGGGCCGGCTAGCAGGAAGGAGGGTTTTTGCTGAGTATCCACCACTAACCGCAGGAGAGAGCAGACGGGAGACAGTGGGAGCCAAAGCAAACATTCTGAAGTCAAAGATAATGGGAGAAGGTAGGAGGAATAGGAATAAGTTTGGAGGCCAAGCAGGAAACAGGTCTGAAGGGAAGGGTGGGAAGGCAGGAAACTTTCTGTACATTTGTGTGAAGACGCCCTCCCTGAGTCTAGGGGGAGGCCCAGGAGGAGCCTGACTGGGTCAGTACTGAGCTGGAATCACAGAATGGCAGCCTGGTCTAGTGACCATTCCAATAGCCTCCTCATGGGACTCCGTGACTCCTGCCTCATCCCCTCCCCATCATCATCCACTTGAGCCCAAGGATCCTTCTAACACAGAGGTCTCTCTTATTCCTTCACTTCTGAAAACCCTCCATGGCCCTCATTGCCTATGGTCTGGAGAACAACCCTCAGACACAGCCTTCTAAGATTCTACATTCAAATGCTGGCCCAGCATCCCTTTCAGCCCTCATTTCCCAACCCCCTCTGCGTTAGTGCCCTGAGATCTACTGCACCACACTCCTTGCTCTCCCCTAAGTGAACCCTGCCTTTCCCTTTTTTCTAAAAAAATATCTTCTCTTTTTCACAGATGTGAGTCTTCCCTCAATAGTTCCTGAAGAGACTATTTTCCTGGAATCTCCTTCTGGGTCTAGCCCAGTGTTGGCCATGGACTACATGCACAGTAGTTGTGAGAAGAATTAAGTAGCCAGAATAATGGATAACAGAAGGGTCTGGACAACTGATCTGTCTGGTCAACCCTTACATAGAATGAGTCTTAGCCTGGGTTCATGGTCTTAAGCTGGGTTCACTAGGAAGGAAAACCTGAGAAAAGGATTGAGGTGCAAATGCTTTATTTGGGAGGTGAGCCCCAATGTAAGACATGTTCATGAGTGGGTTACCGTTAGGGGCAAACTGGGGCTCATCCCACTGAGGGCCTCCGGGAAATGGGGTGAAGTACAACTTAGAGTTGTCTCACCCCAAAAGACAAGGATGCTAGGGTATATATGCTTCCTATCTCTCATTCTTGGCAGAAGCAGTTCCAGGTGATACAGTGACTAAACTGCTCTTTTCTTTCTGTAGCCTGATCATGGGTTGACCTGCCAGCTGTGAGTCGGAATATCTACTTCTCCTGATAACCAGCCATCCAGTGGCCAGTTCAAGCAGGTCTATGTGACTTGGAGTTAACATCAGCTCATTAGGAACCTCATGCATATTAACTTCTCTGCCTCTGAGCGGAGTCTGGCCACCATTTGCTGATCATCTATGTATGTGTGATGAAATTGCTAGTAACCGTGCCTGTGTAGCATGTTTAAGAATGTAATGATGTCATTGTATCGTTTCCTTTTTGTAAAACCCTATAAAAACAGCTTCCCTCGACCCCATCCCCAAGCAGTCTTGGAAGGCTATTAGCCCCAGCTGTTCCTTTCTTTTGGCCAAAGAAGTAAAAGTGCCTTTCACCTACCTCAACTTGGCCTCTGTTATTTGGCTGTATATGGAGTCCTGTCAAGCAACCCAGAGTTTTTGTGGTGACACTGGGGTGTTGAAATCCAGGGCCATGCAGCCTACTCCTGCCTCAGGCAGATAGAAACACTCAGGCTGAGAGTGTTTCTTGCAGGAGGACATCACTAGCAGGTTACCAGTGGGTGAGGGGATCTGACGGGGCAGTGATGGAGCTGCTACACTTGTCAGTCTTTGTCTCCAAAGGTGCACCCTGCTCCTTAAGTCTCTGTTCCTTTGCTTGTGTTGTCCCCTTGCCTGGACTGCCCACCTGCAGGCCTCTTTTTCCCTTATGAGTAGATTCCTATACCTTCTTCATGGCTCAGCCAAACGTTCTTTCCTGGGAGGCTTCCCCCGACCCACCCAAGTTAGCACCTCCTTCCTACTGGCCCCACAGCACTAACATTCTATTATCACTTTGTGTAGTGGCTCCCACAACATCTATCCTCTGTTATCACCTTATACAATAACTGCCTGTGGTCTTGTCTGCCTGCCCCTACAGAACTCTGCAGGGATGGGTCTCTATCTGATTCATCCATGTTCCTAGCATCCAACAGAGAGAGGGTGTCCAGTGAGTGACTGCCCAGTCAATAACTGAATGAGTAAGCAGCAATAATACTGAAAATAATATCCAATATTTATTGACTGCTTACTACGTGCCAGCCAATGATAGTAAATTCTTTGTATGTGATAATTCAATTAATCTTCACAGCCAATTATGAGACAGATACTATTATCAATACCAGTTGTGGTAGTTAAGGCTATATATCAACTTGGCTGGGCCTGGTTGAGTGGCTGGGAAGTTGGATGTAGTTATTCCCCATGACAAGACTCGTAATCAACTCCATGGTTGAATCTACTGGAGCAGCAGAATAGCAGCCTTAGGGATGCAGTCTGTTTCCAATATGTAAGGAGAAGCATTGAGAAAGGTCTCTAAACTTTTGGTACATCTGGGTCCTGCATTTGGCCAAGACTTTATCTCAGTGACTTGACATGTTGTCAGCTGATCTTGGGACCATTAATGGACTTGAATTAGTGGTCTGCCATATTGTTTAATAATTTTGAGCTATGCTATTTTACTTGTCAGCCTTGAGTTTGTCAGCCCTCAGCAGTCAGCAGCCGCATGAGTTAAGAGATACCTCCAGCTCCAGTGGGCCAGAAGCAAGAGGCACAACTAAAGCCCGAGGTCAGGAGGCTTTCCTCCAGCCCCTAGAGCTGGAACTTTGAACTCAGACTTCTAGCCTCCTAGACTGTAAGAGAGTACACTCCTGTTTGTTAAAACTACCCACTTGTAGTATTTTTCTCTTAGAGTGGCACTAGAAAACCAAAACAGCAGTTTACTTCAAGGAGGCATGCAAGGCACAGAGAACTAAGGAACTTGCCCAGGGCCCCACAGCTACAAGGGGCAGGAAAGGAAATGGAGTCCCTCAGGAGCTCCACACCTACCACAAGCCAGGACTAGAGATGTCAGCTTCTTGAAGCTGCTTTGGGCTAGGCAAAGGTCTGCTGGGAGGATATGGAGGAAAACAATAGGAGCTGCAGAGAGGGGCCTGGAACCCACCTACCTGGAGAGCTGGGAAATCTGGATAAGTGAGTTCCAAGGGGCAGGGTGTAGGATCCTGTGAGAAGCAGCCTGGGAAGAGGAGCATTGTGTGGTGGCAGTTCACATGGTCAACAGGAAGGTTTCTATGCTGTTTCTTACTCCTGATGTCATGTGTTCCTCACCTCACCCTAACCTCAGTAACATAAGAAGGTGCATGTTACATGATTTTGCACAAGGTCACAAGCCAGAGCTGGGACTTCAAATTAGGTGTGTCTGACCCCAAAGGCAGCTATTTCCTCCGTGTTTTAGTTCTCAATCCAGTTATAATGCCAGGCAGATTAGACCTGGCTTTCCTTGAGGGCTGAGGGGAGAGAAGGTGAGAGAGAAACCTGACATTAGTTGGTCTCCCATTACATGCCAGGCAAATCTCATTCCATCCTCACCACAGTGTTATGAGAAAGGATCATTACCTCCTTTCAAAGTTGAAAAGCTGAGGCCCAGAGAGGTTAAATAACACTGTCAAGGACACACAGCAAGCAAGTACGGAGCTAGGATTGGGGCCCTGTTATCAGACCCCAAAGCAGAGTCTATTCAGCTAGAAAAGGACATTAGAGGGACTTGTGAATTAGATTTTGCCAAGTTTACCAACCATCTGCTGACTTTTATGCAGTTCAAACCTAGAGATCCATCACACCACAGAACAGTAGATAGGCTGTCTGAGAAACCTGGAGCTGGGACAATTCACCCTAGAACAGGCATGAGGACAAAGCCAAGGTCATGGAGTTAGAGGAGGATGTCCATTGCTCCTGTGGCTAGTAGCAGCTGAGCGGATTGGCCAAAAAACATAATGGTCCCTAAGGATTGCACTTCAAGGGGCTCTGTGTAGCCCTGCTGGGAGTTAGGGATGGGCAGAGATGCACAGAGACATCTTAGAGGATGAGAAAGGATTTTGGTAGCTGTTGGAATCTGGACCATTTAATGAAATTTTATTTGGTCTCTGGGGAAAGAACTAGCTGTGATCCAACAAGGGCAAAAACACAGATGCAGGGAGAAAAAAACAAAAAAACTTATCTCTAAAATTCAAAGGCTTGAAGGTGCTTTCTGGAGATAGCACTGAGATAAATTCAGTGAGAAAAGAAACGTCTGTTCAGAAAGGATGGCCATTTCTCAGGTGTCACAGGACAGGTTTAGGAAAGAGGTTTTTCTAAGTAATATGAGTGTGAGCTTGCAGCCGCTGGTTAAGTTAGCTTTCAAGGAGAGCTGGAGTTCTCTTTATACATTAGAAGCGTTTGGAATTAACAGGGAATTCACCACGTAGTTAGGATAGAACACACATAACAATATCAAAGGCATTTTAAAATTAAAGAACATAGGTTACAATCTTTTACAAGTATTTGCAGTTTTCCAAACACATTCATTTCCATTATATTAGGTGATCTGCGCAACCCTTTTAGGGCAGAAGAATAGCAAGGATTACACCTCTTTTTTTTTTTTTTAATGCCTTTATTGAGATGCAATTTACATACCATATAATTCATGCATTTGAAGTGTATGTTCAATGGTTTTCCGTGTATTCATAGAACTGTGCATTCATCATCATTATCTAATTTCAGAACATTTTCAAAACAAACCCCATACCTATTACCAGTCACTCCCGATTTCCAACCCTTCCCAAGTCCTGGTAACCACTAATCAATGTACCTTCTGTCTCTATGGATTTACCTATTCTGAACAATTCATATAAACAACATCATGCAATACCTAATCTTTCATGTTTAACTTCTTTCACTTAGCAAAACGTTTTCCAGGTTCAGCCATGCTGTAACATGTATAAGTACTTCATTCATCTTTATTGCCCAATGATATTCCATTGTATAAATACACCACATTTTGTTTATTCATTCGTCAGTTGATGGATATTTTGAGTTGTTCCAATTTTTTTTTGCCATTGTGAATAATGCTGCTATGAACATTTATAAACAGTTTTTTGTGTGGATGTATGTTTTCATTTTTCTTAGCTATGCACCTGCATTTCTGTTTTATAAGTATGGAAACTAAAGGCCCCAAAAGGTGCCAGCTAGAATGTTGAGGAACTCTCTTTCTAACACAGGTATGTCTGATTTCCAGTTCAATGATCTTTCAACTGCATTAAGCTACGCACATTCATGCAAATTCATTCACACCTGCCCACATCTGCACCCGCCCAAGCAATACTTCTTTAAGCCCCACGCTTTGCCCAGAGTGCAAAAGTTCAAAAAGAACAATCAAAGAGAAGTGGTACGATGCTAAGGGAGATAAATGAGACTCCCAAAGAATAAATAAGTCAGAACATTGATTTGAATATTATCCAGGGATAGACCAAAAACATTTAAAGGGGTTTAAAGTGGTTAGTGAAGAATAAATGGCCCAAACTTGGCCTTCAGGAGCGTGCACACAACTTCTATTGATTGAGACAAGAAGATTTCTGGAAACAAATGCACTTTACCAGAAGAATAGTACGCAAGTCAAAGATGTTTATGTGAAGAGAGCACATTTGAAATCTGTACAGGGTTCTGCTCACGGAAGGCTTTAACCACCAGTTCCTCACTGAGGGCGGGAGAAGCTTACATAAGCAAAGTTGCTTATGATCGGGGTTAGTGCATGAAGATTTGATTTCACTGTTTCTGTGAGTGAGCAGGATCTGAAGCTATTCTGAGCGGCCTCTGAGGAAAAGTGCCAGAAATCATAAATAAAGAAGTCAAGTGCATCCAGTGGCCATATCAAATGCACCGCTCCTGCAGAATGTGTGAACGTGGTTACCTTTCAAGCTGCTGATTCTTGAAAGAAGAAAATACATCCTAGGCAATGACAGCATTCACTGTAGTTAAAACTTAATATAAGATGAAATTTAGGATGTCATGTAGAATGACAAGAAAAAAGCCATTCACAGAAGCAGGAGATTCAGCCATTAGTTGAACAAATATTTATTTTCTGATGCTCTCTGTCCCTGTCATTCTGTCCCCATCAGTCTCTAGCCCCTCACCCAGCTTCATTTCTCCCCTGGTTTCTTATTGCTCTCTGAACATATATGATAAATGTATTGTTTACTTGATTACTGCCCATCTCCACTCCTGGAGTGTAAGCTCCAAGAGGGCAGAAACCTGGTTTATCTCACCCACATTACTTCATCCCAGCTGCCACCTCCCTAGGGCAGTGCTGCTCTCTCCTCTGACCCAGGTGATAGCTCCAGTCTCCTAATTCATTTCCCTGATTCTTCTCTTGGCCTTCTCCAATCTGTTTGCCACAAACTGGGCCATGCCATTCTGCTGCTTAAAGTCTTCAAGGTTTCCCTTTGTCTGTGGAACATAGAGGGTCATATACTTAAAGCTGTTTAGGCTTCTGTCTGGGCACCAGACATCAGACCGCCATACATGAAGACTCTTCTCAGTGCTATTCACTCCCTGATTGCAGCATCCCTCCCTTGTGTGAGAGATCCCCTTATCAATCCTGGAATACTCACCAATCATGATGGGTCACTTCCCTCTTTTCTTTTCACCTCCCTGTAAGAATGTAGGATTCAAACTAGCCCGTGCATCACCAAAAAGTCAGTCCTGTCACCCACACCTGGCAAATGAGCTAAACCAAAAAAAAAACAAAACCCCAAACTCACTGCCATGGAATCAGATCTGACTCATAGTGACCCCTCCTTGGGTTTCCAATTCAGTATCACTACGGAAGAGATTGCTCAACCTTTGCCCAACCTTCCTTCCGAGGAGTGGCTGGTAGGTTTGAACCGCCAGCCTTCTGGTTAGCAGTCAAATGCCTTACGCACTACGCCACCAGAGCTCCCGGTAAATGAGCTAAAGCATGCAAAATACTTACCTTATTTCCTGGCTTATTGGTGTCAGGTGCCATCGAGTCAAATCTGACTCAAAGAGACCCCATTTCCGAGAGAATGAAACACTGGCCAGTCCTGTACCGTCCTCACAGTTGTTGCCATATGTGAGCCTATCTTTGCAGCCACTGTGCCAATCTGTGTTGTTGAGGGTCTTCCCCTTTTTTGCTGACTCTCTGCTTTACCAAGCATGATACCCTTCTCCAGGGACAGGTCCCTCCTGATAATATGACCAACACATAAGAGACAAAGTTTGGCCATCCTTGTTTCTAAGGAGCATTTTGGCTGTATTTCCTCTAACGACAGATTTTTTCGTTCTTCTGGCAGTTCATGGTATTTTCAGTATTCTTCACCAACACCACAATTCAAAGGCATCCATTCTTCCTCAGTCTTCCTTACTTATTGTCCAGCTTTCACATGAATATGTTGTTGTTATGTGCCGTCAAGTCGGACCCGACTCATGGCAACCCCTCCTTGGGTTTCCGAGGCAGTATCACTACCGACGTAGATTGCCCCATCTTCCTTCCAAGGAGTGGCTGGTGGCTTTGAAACTCCAGCCTTCTGGTTAGCAGTCAAGTGCTTTAGGCACTACGCTACCAGAGCTCCCACATGAATATGAGGGAATTGAAAATGTCATGGCTTGAGTCAAGTGCACCTTAGTTTTCAAAGTGACTTCATTGCTCCATAACACTTTACAGAGATCTTTGCAGCAAATTTGCCCAGTGCCATACATCATTTGATTTCTTGACTGTTGCTTCCATGGGTGTTGATTTTGGATCCAAGTAAAATGAAATCCTCATCAACTTAAATCTTTCTCCATTTATCATGAAGTTGCTTATTGGTGCAGTTGTGAGGATTTTTTTTTTTTTTTTTTAATGTGGAGGTGTAATACGTACTGAAGGCTGTAGTCTTTGATCTTCATCAGTAAGTGCTTCAAGTCTTCACTTTCAGTAAGCAAGGTTGTGTCATCTGCATATCTCAGGTTGTTAATGAGTCTTCCTGCAATCTTGATGCTATGTTCCTCTTTATATAGTCCAGCTTCTCAGGTTATTTGCTCAGCATACAGATTGAAAAAGTATGGTGAAAGAATACAACCTTGACAAAACTGTTGCTGATTTTAAACATTCATCCCCTTGTATTGTTTGAAGGACTGCCTCTTTATCTATGTACAAGTTCCTCATGAGCACAATTGAATGTTCTCAAATTCTCATTCTTCACAACTTTATTCATAATGTGTTATGATCCACTCAGTCAGAAGCCTTTGTATAATCAATAAAACACAGGTAAAAATATTTCTGATATTATCTGCTGTCAACCAATATCCAGCTGACATCAACAAATCTATCCCTTGTCCCATTACCTCTTCTGAATCTGACTTGAATTTCTGGCTGTTCCCTGTCAATGTA